>NW_024082566.1:0-152082 GCF_003009895.1 Hyaena hyaena | reverse complement strand
AGAAGGCTCTCTCAGTGGATTCTGCGTCTTTTTTCTCCCAATCTCTCAGGTTTTGTCAGGTTTCCAATGTCTTCAGATCTTTTCTGTGTGATGTATGGGCGCGAGTGCAAGTACGGAGCTCCTTACTTCTCCGCCATCTTGCCCTCTCCTCCGAGCCGTTCCTGCTTTTAAAAAGAAAAAAGTCTTGGCAGAACAGGAATGATAGAAAATCCCTTCAACTTGATAAAAAAAAAAAATTGTGTTCATTTTCTGTAGCTGCTGTAAAAAATTCCCACAAATTTGGCTACTTTTGCCCTCAGCTTTGTTGACATCCAACACATTGTGATTGTACACAAGATACACAACGTACTAATTTGTACATTTATCTATGTCAAAATGGTTTTTGCTGTAGGGTTAACTAACACCTTCATTATGTCACATGATTTTTGTTTCCTTTTTGTGATGAGAACATTAAAGGTCTACTCCCTTAGCAACTTTGAAGTGTATAAAGCAGCATTTTAAACTATAATCGCCAGATTATAACTATGATCCCCAGAACGTACTCATCTTATAATTGGAAGTTTGTACTCTTGGCCGATGTCTCCCCTCTTCTCCCATCCACCAAACCCCCGGAAGCTACCATTCTAGTCTCTGTTTCTGAGTTTAGCTTCTTTTGGTTCCTCATATAAGTGATACCGGGTCTTTCTGTGTCTGACTTAAGAGCTTAGTATAATGCCCTCAGGGTCTGCCCATGTTGTTGGAAGTGGCAAGATTTCTTTCTTCCTAAACTTAACAACTTCAAAAAACACGCATTTATTATATCACAGTTTCCATGGATCAGGATTCTGGGCCCAGCTTAACTGGGTCCTCTGTTCAAAGTCTCATAAGGCTGAAATCAAGGTGTTCTCATTTGGAGATTTGACTAATGAAGAATCTGTTTCCAAACGCATTCCAGTTGGCAGAATGCATTTCCTTGTTGTTGTATGATGAAGGGACTAAGCTTTGTGTTTTTTTTTTTAAAGTTTATTTATTTTGAAAAGGAGAGAAAGCATGACTGGGGGAGGGGCAGAGAGAGAGAGAGAATCACAAGTGGTTCTACACTGCCAGTGATGCAGGGCTTGAACTCAGGAACTATGGGATCATGACTTGAGCCGAAGTTGGATGCTTAACCCACTGAGCCACCCAGGTGCTTCCTAAGGGACTAAACTTTTTATTGGCTGGAAGCTGGAGACTGGAAGCTGCTCTTATTTCCCAGAAGCTGCCTGCAGTTCTTTGCCATATGACCCACCACATAGGCAGTTCACAGCTTGGCTTACTCAAGGCTGCCGGGAGAATCATTTGCTCCACAGTCCCTGAAGAGAGTCTTATATAATGTAACATAATCCGGGAAGAAACAGCCCATCACATTTGCCTTATACTTTGGGTTAGTAGCAAGTCACAGGGTCTATGCATACTCAAGCAATGAGGGTTATGCAAAGGGGTGAGTCCTTGTATAGAAGGAGGGGAGTTACTTTAGAATATTCTCACCCTAGAAACTGATTTAAGCAAGGAACATTTTTAATGGTGAAATACTAGAAACACCCTCATTAAAGTTAAGAACAAGAAAAGGATGCATATTATCTTCACTACTCTTCAACATTTTACTGGAAATTGTAAGTAATGCCAAGACAAAAACAAAACAAAAAAAAAGTGATATGTAATAAAAGTGTAATAAAAAATGTAAAAATATATAATTAAAAATGCAAATTGTCATTATTTGTAGAGGATGTATTTGTCTACCAAGAATACACAAGAGAATCACATGACAAACTATTAGAACTAAGAGAGTTCAAGAGAATTCAAAGAAGATAAACATGTCAGAATCAATAACTTCCACGAACATAAGCAATAACTTTCTCCTAACATATGCACATAAACCTAACAGTAAGTTTCCACTCACAAGAGCAACAAATAGGGCACTGGGCAGCTCAGTCAGGTTAAGCATCCAATTTTGGCTCAGGTCATTATCTCATGGGTCATCAGTTCGAGCCCTGCATAGGGGGTCTGTGCTGACAGCTCGCAGCCTGGAGCCTGCTTCATATTCTGTATCTCCCTCTCTCTCTGCCCCTCTCTTCCCTCTCTCTCAAAAGTAAATAAAAAAACATTAAACATTTTTCATTAAAAAAACAAGAACAACAAATAGCAGAAAATGTCATGGGATAAATCTATCAAGGAATGTATAAGACTATTACACTTAACTGAAGGATTAAGAAAAAATCTGGAAAATTATTAAGGGACTCAATTTGCAAAGATCCCAATTATCTCCAGTAATTTGTTTATTTATACATTTAATAAAATTCCAACAAAATAGATTTTTGGAATTAATACAGCTAAGCTAATAGATACCCAACACACCGTTAATTGAATTTTAATACATCCCTTGTCAATTTAATAATTCTTATAAATATTTCAGGCTGCTTGTAGAAACTGAAAAACATTCTCACAAACTTCTGGTGAGCACTAACAAGCCTAGAAGTTTCCAGTCTCCAGATTAGCATGAAACTTCTACTGTGCACCATATTTTTAAAGCTTGTTCTTTTTTGCAAGAAATGAAAAGTAAAAAAGTATGATGTTCACTTAGATCTTTACCTTATTATGACATCAAAAGCAAAAATATGAATGCACCATATATATAAAATATATATATCTAGGTGGAGGTGGAAAGGGATTATCAGAGAACAAGGCTCATGTATCAGACAATGAATTGTGATTGCCAGACTTACTTCTTTTTCTTTCTCTCCCTCCTCTCCTTCCTTCCATCTTTTCTTTTTCTTTCTTTTCATTTCTTTCTTTCCTTTTTTTTAAAGCCTGTTGTGCCCGTGGAAATGTTTTAGCAGAGCTTGCATCATAACTATTTAAGCCTTATATTTCATGGTCAATTTTCCAACATGTCTTGGGTTTTCAGCTGAAGATTTCTGAGATTTTCACCATGGTTACCTGAATTCTATACAGTGGTGACCTGTTTTTCTGAAATGACCATGAATTAGCATTTGTGTTGCTGAAATTAGAGTGGATTATGGTCATCTTGTCAGAATACAATAAATGGAACTTCAAAGTAACTGCTGGTTATTACTAAAGTTAGGACGCCTGAATGAAGGTTGGGCCAGGATCTGGATATGCCCCCTATTTAGATGGTTCAAGTCAACCAGATGGCTGTATTAGTAAGACAGTCAAAGAATGACTGAGAAACATTGAGCTGTGTTCCTCAGTGAAGGTACAACAACACAAAATCTCAAAGAAGCTTCACTACAACAGACCATCATCCTTGAGGTTGAACCCTTAGAAACGCTAGATCTGTACTGCCCAAACCACTTCTTCTAACCACAGGAGGCTGTTGAGCACTGGAAATGTAAGTAGTCTCAACTGAAATATGCTGTCATTGTAAAATATACACTGGGTTTCAAAGATGTAATACACAAAAAGATTATAAAATATCTTACTATTGATTACATGTTGAAATTATACTTTGGACATATTGGTTAAACAAATACATCATTGAAATTAATTCATTTTTTTAAATATTTTTCATGTGGCTACTGGAAACTTTAAAGTTATATATATGGTTCCCATTATATTTTCTTGGGCAGCACAGAAAATGTCGAGATAGACATAGAAGGAATTTCTCCTGATCAGCAAAGATGGACTTTTGCTGACAAACAACTGACAAATGGACAGACCATATCCCAGAGAAAGTGTTCAACTTTGTTCTTTGGGAACAGTATCAGAAAAAATGAGAAGATATTTGTCATTGTTCTCCAACGGCACAAGCATAAGAGAAACAAGTTTAACATAGTGTGTTTACACATCACAAGTTAAAAGAAAATGATATAATTAGCCACCGTGATTGGAAATGCTCATCTGAAGAATGTGATGTCAAATTCTATACTGTCAACTAGTTCTTTTTTTTTTTTTTTTTTCTAGGAGAGAGAGAGAGAGACACAGCGTGAGCAGGGGAGGGTCAGAGAGAGAGGGAGTCACAGACTGAAACAGGCTCCAGGCTCTGAGCTGGCAGTCAGCACAGAGCCCAACGCGGGGCTCGAACCCACAAACCGTGAGATCATGACCTAAGCGAAAGTCGGACGCTTAACCGACTAAGCCACCCAGGCACCCCACTGTCAACTAGTTCTACAGATGAGTCAAATGTACAAAATGTCCCTTTTATTTGGGCAAAAGTCTAAATAGAGGCCCAGATATCAAATATGTGAATATTTTTAAATTATAAATTCAGGTCATTGTTAAAGCAAATATGTTTTATCCTTCAGTTTTGACAAATATGCCTTAATAATGCCCTGGAAGTCCACGCTAGAATTTAAAATTCTTGCACCCTGTAGTTTCACGCTAAAATATGGAGACAAGGGGAGCGTTAGCCGCAGCCCACCTCCCTTCTTTTCACACTAATGGCCCCACCCCACATTATGGGGGACCATGCATGCACATATATGGACACTCCCAACCCACATGTCTAAGCTCTTTCTCCATCAACACTCTGTCTTGGGGACCCCTCAGTCCTATGGGTGGACAAACCAATGCTGTATAGTCCACCCTCATGAGAATGTAGCCAATAAGAGACTTCATGGGCCTGGAATGGGGCTTGGAGCCCTGTAGGCAGGGAATTCTGGGGCCCCAGGAATCTAGGACATGGTTTAAAAGCATGAACTCCTGGTAGAAAATGGCCCCTTAGCCTCATGAAGTAGGACCCTCTAAAGCTGAGCTAACCAACAGTAGTAACCACAAATGCTAGTTACATTTAAATTAGATTAACAATTCAGCTCCTCAGTTGTGCCGATTACTTTTCTAGGGTTCAATATCCAATGAGGTCAGAGACTATCATATTGTATAGGAGAGATTATAGAAGAGTCTCACCATTGCAGAAAGTTCAAATGAACAGTACTGTTCTATAAGCTTAGGTCCCAGGGCATGGATCTAAAAGCAAGATTACAAGTGCAAAGGTGGCTGTTTTGTCCTTTTTAATCTACTGATTCAATAAAATAGAAGATAAATATACATATGAGATATCTATTCATCTATCTATCTATCTACCCATCATCTATATCAACAAAAGCTCTTAACCACTAAAAGATTTTAAAAATTTGAGAAATCAAAGAAACAATAAAACAGTCAGTAATTTTGCAGGAACACAAAAATGGCTGTCTTTTTCCTAAATCTTGTAAGGGTACAGAATGAATGCGTTTTTTCAAGGATCTGGGCTCATACACACTGTGTAAATCCTTCGGATATTGTCCCATCTATAGGTACCTTAAATTTTATGTCACTAAACTTTGAGTAGCCATGATGTTGACAATCATGTATCCTCACTGTTCTCACTTTTTAAGTAATTTTTTAAATTTATTTTTGAGAGAGAGAGAGAGACAACATAAGCAGGGAAGGGTCAGAGAGAGAGAGGGAGATACAGAATCTGAAGCAGGCTCCAGGCTCTGAGCTAACTGTCAGCACAGAGCCCGACGCAGGGCTCAACCCACAACCATGAGATCATGACCTGAGCTGAAGTCAAACGCCTAACCGACTGAGCCACCCAGGTGCCCCTGTTCTCACTTTCTTAATGAATGTTTCACACACACTCAATGGTTCATGTGCTGGAATTACTAACTTGATATTTTTGGATCACTAAAAATATGAAAATGAGTGTGTAACAAATGATTCATGTTGGGGTGCCTGGGAGGCTCAGTCAATCAAGCATCCAACTCTTGGTTTCAGCTCAAGTCATCATCTCACGGTTTTGTGAGTTCCAGCCCTGCATCGGGCTCTGCATTGCTGGTGTGGAGGCTGCTTGGGATTCTCTCCCTGTCTCTCTCTTTCTCTCAAAATAAATTTTAAAAAATTAAAAACAAAACAAATGATTCATGTTAACATCAAATAACTTATGCATTTCAAGAAAAAACAGAAGTCTGTTCACATTACATTACACACCTAGATTCAGGAAACCAATGCTCTAAAAATGTCCCTTGGTGTCAACAAATGACACACAGTACTCGGGTTAATCCACTTACCTGGAGTTGTGCATTAACCGGTAATTTGGCCCCTGTGCATTTTATAGGGTTCTCTGTTTCGAAGAGAAGTATATTGCAAATGTTTTGTTGTAAATAAACAAAACACACTCTTTTATCCTTGAAATAAATGAATGAATGGATGAATTAAGTCAATCTAGATTGTTTCATTGTGTAGATGAGGAAATGCGGCCTTGTCCTTGCCCACATCTACTCTCCTTCTTCCCTTCCCAGTTAGAACATCAGAATTATCTCACGTTTGTTTTTTCAGACTCCTCCTTTTTGTCTTCTCATTTAATTTTCATGACACCACCCCCCCCATGTAGATTATGGAGGATAATGTTATTGCAATTATAAAGACAAGGAAAATGAAACACAGAAAGATTAACTGACTTACCTAAAGCCACAGAGAAAATGATTTTTGGTCCTGGAGCTGAGATTTTTCTCCTTCTCTATCCAGTAATTTCATATGATATTATTCAGTCACATCACTTGGGTCCTTATAAATCACACACAAGTTTAATACAAACACTTGTGACCAGCCTCTGCACACTGCATGCATATAAAGAATAACAAGGTTGGAGAAAATAGTTCAGGAATCCTCTTCTTTTATGGTTCCATCATTTCCCTCACACACTATCTGTGCCAGTGCTCCTCAGAGGCAGTTGTATTTCGAGCAGTGTGACCTAACCTTTCTGAGCTTCAGATCCATCATCTGTAAAATGGAAATTCAGTGCTGGAAGATCAACTTTGTTTCAGTGTAGATTACCTTTTTTTTTTTTTCTAATCAGCCTCTGTTAACCTTATCAGGTAATAAGAACTAGGTTTATTCTTTTAAAGTCAGGCAGTGAGCATACAAAATTGATTCTGAATATAAATTTCTTTGTTGTAGCAATGCCACAAAAAGGTGGACACTTCCTTTTTCTAGGTTTTTAGATGCAAATACATTTGGGAAAACAGGTACTTCCCCCCCCCCCCCTAGGTTTTAGATACAAATACAGTTGGGAAAATGGACATTCATTGAATAGCAAAAACTTATAACTCAACTAAAACATCTGGACCTCTCTTTTTAATTTATAAGGAGAAAAATTAGATGGAAAGAGATATAAGGCAATATGATTATCTTAAATTGATTAAACTAGCTAGTGGGGGATCCTGATACAGATACACAATGTTAGTCTATAACAACACAATGTTGGTCTACATTTCCAGTGGGCGAGTCATAAACACATTTTTTTTCTGGGAGCATACTCAAACTAATTTTAAAAAGAGGCACGCAACACCATATGGAATGCCTATAACTGTGTTCTCCCAAAAGTGAATTTAAAGTGAATTATTATAAATCTAAAACTGTATCTGCTAACTTCTAAAATATTTTTAACATGCTCCAGGGTAGGTTAAAAAATAAGTTGCAAACAGGTTTTCACTTTTTCTATCTGCTTCTTATTTTCTTTGAATGTTCTACATACTCCTTATGTAATCAGGAAAAGAGTAGTTAAATAAATGAATCACTTCAGGCATGGAGAAGTTCTTGAAATAACATAGTTAAAAGAAAATTAATACTCTCTATTGCATGACTAATAGTTATATAGTTATAACGTAAGCATGTCACATGCACAATTACCTGTCTAAAATTTAAATTTTTGAAAGAGAAATTTGACATCCTTGAGGCTATCGTTCATCATACAAAAGACTTTTTCTGCTCTTTTCATGATTGAAACATTTCCCTTCAAAATGTAAAGCTTTAGCTGCCTCTCCTGGAGGAGTTTATTTGGTATAAAGGCTTTACATGTTCCCTCAGGAAATTGTAGGAAATTGTTTATGGTAAGAATTGTAAAATTGTGTAGCGTTTAGAAGAAAGAGTAGCACAATTTGTCGTTTCGCTAAGGGCCATGTCCTGCAGGAGGACGCGTTCGTACCTACAGACGTGACTATGAAACATGTGCGTGAGCAACTGCGTGGACGGTGTGCTGTCTGGGCAGGTAGCAGGGGTGCCCAGGGAACAGTTTTCGGCTAGCAGAGAGGACACCTGAGCTCTATTTCCTGTACAGTCTCTCGCAAAATTGGGAATAATATTTACTCGCATGTTGACATCGATTGAGTTCCTACCCGGCACACGGTACAATCTAGGTACTTTCTAACCTTCCTCATTCCTAACTAATCCGATCGTGATACCCTCGTCTGATTCTGACACCAATGCATACGATTGGGGAATGATGAGTATTTCACAGATGGGAAAACTCGAGCACTGAGAAATTAAAGATGGAGCCCGAGGTCACGTGACCAGTAGGCTTGGAACCTACATTTGGGCCCAAGCTGGTCTCAAGCACCAGTGTGCCCTCCCGAAGGACACCCGCCCCCACCTGTTCGCAGACACTTAACAGATATGTCGCCACCATCTGTATAGGAATTACACCAAAATGGCAAACGGAGTTAAGTGACTATCTGTAAACTGCTTTAAAAATATAAGTATCATATCTCACCCAGTGCTCATCCCAACAAGTGCCCTCCACAGTGCCCATCACCCATTTCCCCTCTCCCTTCACCCCTTTCCACCTTCAGTTTGTTCTCTGTATTTAAGAGTTTCTTGTGGTTTGCCTCCCTCCCTCTCTGTTTATAGCTATTTTTCCCCTCCCCCATGGCCTTCTGTTAAGTTTCTCAAGAACCACCTGTGAGTGAAACATATGATGTCCATCCTTCTCTGACTGGCTTCTTTCATTCAGCATAATACCTTCCAGTTCCATCCACGTTGCTGCAAATGGCACGATTTCAATCCTTCTCATTACCAAGCAGTATTCCATTGTATAGATAAGCCAATTTGACAATAAATTATATTTATAAAATAAATAAATAAAACAAAAAATAAAAAAATAAAATATAGGTATCATAGCCACAAAGAACGTTATTTCAATTCAGAGAATAACAGATACGTGCGTGGTTCTTCCACCCCTGAGGAACACTGGAATTTATTAGCACAGAAATAATCCTCATTAGCATCATCATTTCACATTATTATCTAAAACTAATCTCACACTAGTGTCTGGAGTTAAGCTGGTTGCTAGTGTTTGCCATTTTTTGTTGCATTTGTACAAATAATTGAAACTATACTGAACTGCATTTTTATTTATCTTATTTTATTTTTTGAATGTTTATATCCTTATTTTGAGACAGAGAGACAGAGAGAGAGAGAGCATGTGCAGTGAGGGAGGGGGTAGAAAGAGAAAGAGACTCCCAAACAGGCTTCACACTCAGCACAGAACCCAGTGTGGGGCTCAATCTCATGAACCATGAGATCAAGACATGAGCCAAAATTCAGAGTCAGACACTTAACTGACTGAGCCACCCAGGTGCCCCTGAACTGTATTTGTAAATGAAGATATGATAGGCACAATTCTGAAGGTGTCCTCCCCCTCCAAGATTCCCGTGCCTTAGTTATTCAATCACACACTAATTTAGGTACTGCTATAAAGGGATTTTGCAGATGCAATTAATGTTACTAATCAGCTAGATTAAAACAGGGAGATTATCCCAGGTTATCTGCATGGGCCCCATGTTATCACAGGAATCCTTAAAAACAGAAGCGGATGGCAAAGGAGCTTCCAGATGTGAGGGGTTTTGAAGGGCCATTGCTGGCGTGAGACGGAGGGCCCATGTCCCAGGACTGAAGAGAGACCTCTGAGCAGTAGGTGCAGCCCCAGTGCACAGCCAGCAAGGAAACAGGGACCTCAGGCCAATGACCTGAATGAGCTTAGAGCAGGTTCTTCCTCACGTCTTCAATAAAGAACACGTCTCTGCAGCCATCTGGATTTTAGCCCATCACGACCCACGTTGGCCTTCCACAGAGCAGTGAGCCACTGAATGGGTGTTGTTTGAGGTCCCTATGTTTGCGGTCACTTGTTTTGGTGGCAGCAGCAAAACTAAAGTAGAAGGGAAAGTACTGCAGTTCAAATAGTGTGTCTGCTGTTACAAGCACTGAAAACCAAAATGCAGCTATAAGAGGAACTCAAATTCAACAGCAGTGGGAGCAGTTAGAGCACTTGGAGCAGGAAGCTGGAGACAGAAAAGCAAGGCAGGGACCAGGAGTTAGTAGTTGCCCTCGAGAGGTTTGTCGTATTTTTGTTTTTAAGACGTGCAAGGTTTGAACGTGCTGAAAGGAAGTCTGTAGAAAGGGAGAGGGAGGGGTGATGTGGGGAAGGTGATAAGCTCTGCCGGCTGCAGGGCTGCAGCGAGCAGGTGGAGAGACGGGGACAGGAGAGACAGACACACCTTCCTCTGAAAGGGATGGGGAGATCAAAGGATGTCGAGACATGCTGGGGAAGCTTCACCTGGGGCTTGCACTGTCATCTGAACTGCGACGTGAGGGCAGCTGTTGAGCGTCACAAGGAGGTGGGCATGTGTGTAGGACACGACTGCAGCAGGCTTGACACTGGTGCTGTGCACCACGGACCAGCTAGGGGAGCGCAGGGTGATGGCCGCCAAAGCCCCAGGAGAGTGGAACTCCTGAATGATTGGTGGCCCCGCCAGTGGGCTGGGAGGTTTTCTCTGGGGCCGACCAGCCCCCGTGGTGTGGGTGCAAGGCAAACAGGGGTCATATTACCCAGCAGTGGGGGTTCAATTCCCCCTTCCTTCCTTCCTTCCTTCCCTCCCTCCCCCTTCTCTGATGTCTATGCCTTAGGCATATATATCAGGTGCAGCAGAAACCAGAAACCGTATTTCAGAGTTATACCAAAAACCAAAACCAGAGAAATATTCTGTGTCATTAGTTTATGAGAATTATCTTCCACTTATTTATAAGACAATTGAAGAACAGCTATCTATTTTGTCAAATTCCTGGGAATGACATAATTTGACAGTTTACTCACAAATAAAGACTACTCTTCCTCCTCAGGATTCTTTCCTAGGAATTTATTTTCATGCCTAGTGAGTAGGATTTGGAACAGTTAAGTAAACTGCACTGTCTCTTAAATGCCCAAGTTTCCCTTAGTAGGGATGAAAAAACTTGCTTAGGAAAGATTTATGGAAAATGGGCAGGGGTAGTCATTTGAGAGTGGCCACATTCAATGTCAAGATTCTCAATTGGTACCCTGTCTGATGAAGACTGATTTGCTTTCAGACAAAAGTTAGCTCCTACAAGAACTATCAGTCTGAGCAAAGACACCAGCCTGGTACATCAATTCACTCATCAGAAAGAAGAACCAGGGAGCACCTGGGTGGCTCAGTTGGTTAAGTGTCCAACTTCAGCTCAGGTCATGATCTCATCAGGCTCTGTGCTGTCAACTCAGAGCCTGGAGCCTGCTTCAGATTCTCTGTCTCCCTCTCCCTCTGCCCCTCCCTCCCTCACACTCTGTCTCTCTCTGTCTCTGAAAAATGAATAAACCTTAAAAATGTTTTTAAAAAGAAGAATCAGTAACTTCAAAAATCATGCACCATCAGCACATGGTGTATTGAACATAATTCTCTTGCTATGGGTAATGTCCTGACATTTATAAAGCAATATGTTGACTATTCATCCAAATTAAACTTTAAATTCAACCAACATCATATCTGTCACTTTATAGCCAATTTTGAGATCTTGTACATATTTATGTGTGTTGTTTGGGATTTTAGATCTTTGGATACTTCTCCTCTGAAGAAGATACTCTTGCTTCCCAGATGGATGAAGACAATATGATTTTCCTTGTTTCTAGAAAACAGCGAGTTGTCATTTCAGGTGATATTTTTAATTTCCTTTCCAAATCAATATGGGTTTTAATATTTTCTCAAAAATAAATATTGGGACTAAAATAGAAATTGTACTTGTGGCTAGGTTTGAAATAGGACCATTGCTTTGAAGGACCCTAAATAAGAAATGTTGAGGGGGAGATAATTCACATTTTTCTGGAAAGGTTCAGATCTCAAGTGCAAGCTCTGTACAATGGCACCTCAATACTGCATGTCCAGGCACCAGATGGAATTACATTTCCTTTAAAATTTTCTTAAAATGAAAATTTTGACTTTTTTAGTAATTAGAGCTCCTTCCTACACTTCCCTTGATTATCACAAGGAAGTTTAACCCTATGTCTCTAAAACTGTGAACTTGGGCCAATCACAGAGGAGGATTATCTCAGTTTAGAAGCTCAAGAACATACATTGTTTCTTTTTAAACTTGAACCTGGGACCCATCCCTCCCCACTGCTGACCCTTCAGGTTTTCTTTCCTCCCTTCCCTCTGGGGAGGAAGAAGCCCATGAGGAGGAAAGGCAAACCCCAGAATCTGCCCCTCTCCTCCATTTCATCCTAGATATTCTGAGATGGAGCATGTAATCTAGGTCGAATCTGGTGTCCCTTTGAAAAGCACCTGAACTCACGGAAGTCACTTGAACCAAGCCTTCTAACCTTCCTCAGTCCAACCATTAGACTTCACCGGAGCCCAGCCTCAAGCCATGGAAACGATCATCAGAGGACAGAAGCCTGGTGGCTGTCCCTGCTATGTATATGTGGTTTTATCGATTCAGTACATAGGCAAAGAAACACGAAACTGTCCAATGATGTTTTCAAAACACACAGTAAAAACAAAAAGAAAAACTCTTAATGATACCAAGGTGGTTTCATTCTTTTCTGCTAGAAAGCCTGAGATCATATTGATCTTTTATTCTGTGTAAACCGTGAGGTGACAGTTAAAAGATAGGATTCCTGGGAGATGTGGAAATCTGAAAATGGAATGATTCCCAAAAATGTTTGGAAAACACGTTCTCTGTAAAATGCACCTTCTCAGTAAAATATGTGCCAGGGGTATGAATATAAACACATTTTCTCTGGGAATCCAGGCACCACATTGAGTTGGAAAGTGTTATAGGTTCAGGTTAGTATCTCTGGGGATAATTAAAAAGTAACACTTGCTGGTTTTTATGGTTTTATTCTAGTTTACTTTTTCAGGAACAAAGTAAGAAAAAAGTTGCTTTACTCTTTGTCTTAAAAACAAACCTAACAAATGAGTTTTAGGATCTTTACTGTTGTGAGATGAAATGAATATTATGCTGTTGACAGGTAGTAGAAGACGGGATGTGATTAAATGCATCGTCAAGATCCCTCAGTTGGATTTACTAATAACAGCTTCTCAGAAAGGATTAATAACAGTCTTTAATAGCCAGGTAATCTGAAAGCTTGGATTCCTCCTTCTTCTCTCCCTTCCTTCCTTCCTTCCTTCCTTCCTTCCTTCCTTCCTTCCTTCCTTCCTTCCTTCCTCTCTTTTGTCTATGTATTATGCAAATGTATCAGGTGTGGCAGAAACCATGAACCATAATTCAGAGTCACTTCAAAAAAGTAAAGCCAGATGCCTATCTGGATTTCCAATCTCTAAAAGAGATTGCCGAGTCCTGGAGCAATTGTTGAGGGGTTTTGGTAACTGCGTCTGGTGGTGTTCCTCGGGGAGTCTTACTGAATCATGTGGCATCAGCACAATTAAAGGATGATCCTGGATAATTTCTCAGATAAACTCGGAAAAATTCACAAGCCTTGTGATTTTGTCATAACCTTAACAAGTACAGAAGGTCTCAACAAGAACCTTGGACTTGGAGTTCAAAGGTGGCTCATATTCTGGCTCCTGTGTTTTACCACCTATGCTTTTAAATGGGGACTTAATGAGCCAGCTTACATGTTTTCATGTCTCTTTCACGTTTATAAAATGAAGAGACTGGGACGGGCCCTCCCTCCTCGGGGGGCTGTGGTGAAGGTAAATGAGAAAATGAACTCAGAAGCGCTTTGTGAACAATAAAAGTCCCCTGCTGGTATAGGGCGTTATGATTATTGTCACTCAGTGCTAAATGTGTAGGTTTCTGACTTCCACTTTCCAACTAGGAGAGATTTCATTGCAACATATAATGTTACAGACTACACAGTATTTCACTGTAAAATTAACAGGAATGGTATTAAACATCAGAGCAAATAATTCCAGTTACTGGTTCATTTCCAACTAGAGACAAACTTTATATGAGTAAAATATATTTGAAAGAACCATCGCATGATAACAATTTCATGTGGTAATGGTTAGCCCGTCAGTGATCAGGGCAGCTGGGTTCTGGCCGAGAAGAAGGCTGAGGGGTCCTGGGGGAGATGTGGTGGCAGGTACCCGGTGGAGATGCGGACCTGGCTGCCCTTGCCAGCTGGGCATGTTACTATCTCCACGCCCCAGCTCCTCTCATTCAGAACCTGAGCACTTCTCTCCCACGGCAGTTGTGCTATGGAAGGGAGTTAATACATACAACGTGCTTGGTTGGGGTCACTGTAAGCACCTAGGAAGTATTGGCAATAGCAATTGTGGACAAATAGTGTGAAAACAAAAATAGATCGCCTCATATAAATATGAAAGTTCTCCTTCATCTCTTTTTCTCCCTGGTGCCTTCTCATTTTTTACCTTCATTTCCTCAAAAATAGAGCTAAGATGGTATGTAAAGAAGACTATGAGAAGGAAAATAATGATCTTTATAGCGAAATAGTTCAGGATCATGTGAAATAAGTGAGGCGGCATTTTCATATCGCCAGAGACATCACTCACACACGTGCACGCATGTGCACACACACACTCATTTGCACGTTTGTAGATGAAGACGTGCATACTCACATACATGCAGACGCATCTGTTTCTTACAAAAACCATGCAATTGGAGAGAAAAGATTGCTTAAAACCTGTTTAAGATTTAATACACCAAGAATCAACAGCATTTTGAATGTCGCATGTTTTACAAATAGAATGACACTTTTTTGTGAAAAAAATAATTGGTAAGGTAGGCCACAGGAATAGTTTATTAAAAGTTAGTCATTAATGGGGCGCCTGGGTGGCTCAGTTGGTTAAGCTTCTGACTTCGGCTCAGGTCATGATCACATGGTTTATGGGTTCAAGCCCCCCGTCAGGCTCTGTGCTGACAGCTCAGAGCCTGGAGCCTTTCTTCAGAGTCTGTATCTCCCTCTCTCTCTGACCCTCTCCTGCTCACACTTTCTCTCTCTCTCAGAAATAGAGAAAATATTTTTTAAATTAATAAAAAAGGAAGTCATTAATAATTCAAAATAACTCAGAATAGGTTGATCCATAATTTAGACTCAGTGTAAAGGAGAATAAACACAGTTAAGGATTTTCACAATGCTCTCTAGGGGGCTTGGCAATATAGACCATCATATAAAAATTCCTGCCAAAAGGCTAGTTTTTAGAAATTCAGAAGATTTATAAGGGTTATGCAACGTTTAAAGATGATAAAAGAAATTTAAACACGTGCTTTCCACTAAAGATGGAGGTACAGAAATAGAAGAGGAAAACCACAGGTATTCTGTTCTCTGCTCACCAATTTCCTGAGGGCACTTAATTTTCCCATCTGGAAAAAAGTCCCGGTTGGAAAAAGCCTCTTTGAACTCTTCAGATGAAAGACAGTCTGAGATGACAGTGACTAACAGTTTTTGTGATCTAATTTACTTTTCCCCCTTTTCAAGTCTAGTCCTTCAGGGCGGCCATTTCCTGTACTTCACCCAAGACCACATGGCCATGCAAAAGAAATCAGGTCATTAGTATACTTCACTTACCTTGGCCTTGACAGCAATTAACATGCCCTAAGGGGAAAAGAGGCTAATCAGGTTCATTACAGCTCTGCATGGACTAAGTCTACAATTCTCAACCAACACAGTATGAGACATAAGATTCCTGCCATAGATACGGCTGTAACAGAGGAAGCCCACTGAAGAGAATGTTCCTAAGCCTCTCAGTAACCTGAGAGATAACTTTCAGATGAAACTATTTCTTTTTCCCACATCAAGTTGTATTCATATTGCCCTATTTAGCATCCCTCCGGACTACTCTTGACGCTGAGGTTAGTATTATTTTGCATTCCCAGTTTTGATACCCAACGTTGCTCTGAATAACTAAAGAATGTGAGGCGGTCTGCAAACAGGGAAAAACCATCAGTACAGGGTGAGACTCCACCGGCACAGTCATCAGGCTTTAAAGACAAGCCACAGAAGCAAACACCCTGCCCGAAGTAAACAGTGAATTCTTCCACAGAGCGAGGTTTTTAGGAGAGAGGAAGAAAGGAGGAAATGTATGGATGGTAGAAATGACAAGTGAGATGAAACTGTGGAGATAATGTGTTGTTTTAAAGCAGACATTCTCTGGGGCGCCCTGGTGGCTTAGTCGGTTGAGCGTCTGACTTTCGCTCAGGTCATGATCTCGCGGTTTGTGGGTTCGAGCCTCGCGTCGGGCTCTGTGCTGACTGCCAGCTCAGAGCCTGGAGCCTGTTTCAGAGTCTGTGACTCTCTCTCTCTGACCCTCCCCTGCTCACGCTGTCTCTCTCTCTCTCTCTCCTAGAAATAAAACATTAAAAAAAAAAAATTAAAGCAGACATTCTCCATTTTAATTGTAGTGCCAACTAACTTTCATTATTCTCTTCCTTTGTTCATAGATGAAGGTCCTGACCAGCACCAATGTTACAGTAAGTATATTTTATAAACTCCCAGTGCGATCAGATTTGGGGCTGAGGGGATGGATCCTCAATAACTAATCATAAGCTCTATGCAGTGCCGAATTGGTCCTAAGAATAAGATGTTTTCATATTGTATGTCTACTGACCAGGACCAAAACTAAACCTTGGGACCCTCACCTTGCTTCCTGAAGTTAAATTTATTTCAGAGAAGAGTTTGGTGGCATTACTCCCGGGAAGCTTCCATTTAACAGGCTCACCAAACTTCTTCCAGGCGGCCTCTACTGAGGAATGTAAAACCTGGACACAGTCCAAGTTGTGAGAACAACAGAGAAATGGCCAAGGGAAATAATTGGAAAACATTGTATCGGAAACTTGAAAATAGCATTAAAAACTTCAGTACAACTTGTAATCTATTTAATCCATATCGCTGATTGGAAGAGTGACCTTGTGGTGGCTGTAAAGCTATGATGAGTTGGTTTCAGAGTCACACCATGGCTTTATGAGAGACGGGGCTATGCCCGCCTTTTCACCCTGCAAAGCGCTGAATGCCTACACAGGAGGGCGCCATGCCAACCTGGCAGAGGACCCTTTGCTTCTTAAACTAAAACCACTGTTGGAATCCTTAATGGACGTCTGGAATGTGGGCAGTGTCCGGGCACAAGTAGGCACCCCTGAGTGGAAGCTGTCATTCTGGCTTCGTCGTGTGTCTTTGCCATGACAGATCCCACCCATGCCAACTTGGTGACTTTTGGCAACAGAAGACAAACTCATTGGGTTCAACTTAGTTATTGACCAGATGACTGCTGAGGTCTTTTCTGGCTGAACATTTTAGGCATGGGGAAAGGACCAGAACTGGTTTACTTGGGGCTCTCTGTGTCCCCGTGAAAAGGCGTTCTCATGAAAGGAAAGAGTGCTCAAAGATGCCTGCTCTCCCGATGGCTCTGTGCCTCCCGGGAGCTGCAACAGGCATGAGCACATCATTCTCCAGCTGGTGGTGCTGAGAAACTTAAGTCAAGTGTGAGAGGTGAGAGCCTCTCCTCCAGATATCAAAGCAGAGATGTTGCAAGGCTCCCCTGCGAATACTAGGGCAAAGGGAGGCTTAACATGGAACTATCATAGTCTTTAGTAACCATCGCCAAGCGATAGACTAAAACGTATTATGCCCTCCTCCTTCAATTCTGTGTTTTTCTACCAGGATACCTCCTGGATCACAGGATGCGATTACCTCTCACAGCTGAAAAGAATCGTTGCCACTACAGAAAGGACCATCGTTGTCTGGGATTATAAAGCTCAAGGCAGTGGCCAGGTACCGTGCCAAGAAAAAGACTCCTAGTACTGAGGCTGTTTTTTCCATCCTGGTAGGATATGACCAATCCACTTCCTCATTGAATGTCAGTTTCCTCACACATAAAGCGAAGCAGTTTAATCAAGGTCATCATTAAACAAGTTCAGCATTAATAGTCTGTGAGTCTAATTAGAAAGGAACATTCTTTCCATTTAGTGCATATTTAATTTGGCGATGTTTGTTTTGTTTTCTTTTGTTTTTGAGAGAGGGAGAGAGGCTGGTTTCTTTCTTCTCTATACCCTTCTCTGAATTCAAGTATTAGCTTTTTGATTACGTTCGTGTTATCAGTCTCAAAGCCCTTCTTCCCAGTTCAGCTTCATTTAGTAAGAAAATTACTAAAAATGAAGTGACCAATTCTGGCAAAATATCTAGTGGGTCAGATGTCAATGTTATCCCTTCAGTGGGCTGAAATGTTACCACTTAAGCAATTTACAATATTTATTGAGCATTTGCAGACATATAAAAGTAATGAACACATTCCCTGCACTCAAACAAAACTCAGTCTTGAAGGATCTCATGAAAAAAAACATAATATATGGGGCGCCTGGGTGGCTCAGTCGGCTGAGCGGTCGACTTTGGCTCAGGTCATGATCTCACAGTTCATGGGTTCAAGCCCTGCGTCGGGCTCTGTGCTGACAGCTCAGAGCCTAGAGCCTGTTTCTGATTCTGTGTCTCCCTCTCTCTCTGACCCTCCCCTGCTCATGCTCTCTCTCTCTCTCTCTCTCTGAAACAAATAAAAGATTACAAATTTTAAAAAAAAAGAAAAAACATAATATATAATAGAATGGTGCAACAAATTATGCAGTAAAACCAAAACAAACAGACAAACAAAAAACAAGGGCAACAGGAGCTTGAGGAGAGGCAAGATTGTAGAAAATGCCCTCAGCAAGCAGGCTGACTTGGAAGGATGAGGAAGATTAAGAAATAATTAGCCTTCCTCTGTGCCTTACTTGCCCCTAGGCTCAGGAAAACTAAGCTTCTCATTCTTGTCCTTATAACCAGCTAGTGATGCCAGCATGACCTTAAAGAAGGCAGGTGGTTACTCCTTGTACTTTATTATGTGACGTGTTAAATCTCATGTTCTGCAGTTTGACTGCAATGTCTCCTCTGTCCAGTTTTTCCACCCCATACAAGCTTCCAGATCCTTAAGAGCATCTTCTTCCATTCTCTGTCCCCTTGCCTCCTTCTCTGCCTTCTTGTCTACAGCACCTGGGTGGATCATCTGGGCCAAGCCATCCCCACCCTCCATTCTCTTAAATCCTTTGAAACTCTAGTCCTGATTAGATGTGACAGCCTTTCTCTGCTCCTTCACGGTGGCTGAGCCTTCCTGGAGAAAAACATGAAGTCACACTGCTTGGCATCACTCAGTTTCAGGGTCTGCAGACTCATCTGCAGACTCACTGGCTTCTGTCAACCTCTTTCTCGTCCTTGCCAAATCATTTTGCCATCCCTGGCAATATTCCAAAAGCCCATTATTGTCCGCCAGCACTCTCCCTTTCAGCAGATGGACTTGCTCCTATTTTCCTGAGGAATCTGAGTCTCCGAGGCTAGCTCTCCTACCTACAGCTTTAATGAGGACACTCTACTACCTTTCTTTCTTCTTTCCTCCTTCTGGAGGCAAATATCCCATCCCCTCCTCCCTCATCCAAGACAAGGTTCTATGCTTTCTATCTTTTTGACATTCGATTCTTCTTCGAACCATTCCTTTCAACCATCTCTGAATCTTTCAAGCAGTTCATGTCTCAGATCAAAGGTCAGCTTCCCCAACCATGAAACCTACAGTGGCGTCCCCAGTCGCTGTCACAGCACCCTGCTTTATGTCCTCAGTGCACTGCCCATGATCTGAAATTATCTTCTTTATACCTGTGTTCTTGTACTAGAACGGTAGCTCCGCAGAGTCAGAAACTTGTCTTGTCCATTACCATACGGCCAATGCCTAGAATAGTTCTTGGCACCTTGTAGATGCTCAATAACTATTCGTTGAATGACTGAACGAAGCTCTAAATATGTTCAAGTCTCAAGCATTCTAAATGAAACAAAACAAAACAAAACAAAACGTTGTAATAGTTTTTTTTTTCCCTTCTGTCTTAGGTAGAGACTGAATTCTGAGAGAGCACTGGCCATATGGCCTAGTGAACCCAATCCAATAGCCTAGAGTCAGCTTGACACATGCTTGCTG
Source organism: Hyaena hyaena (assembly GCF_003009895.1). Lineage (NCBI taxonomy): Eukaryota > Metazoa > Chordata > Mammalia > Carnivora > Hyaenidae > Hyaena > Hyaena hyaena. The sequence goes on along the minus strand of NW_024082566.1, from coordinate 132,094 downwards.
ATTATTTCTGGAGAAACTTGGATGTTAGGATATGTTTTTCCTGATAACTCCTTGTAAAATAATTGGGGTGCTAATACTTGATTTTCCTGTTTACCATCCAGTTTTATATCAATAGTCTTGTAACACCTAAACCTTTTTATTTCGCCATTAATATTGCCTTACAAATCCAAGAGAGGGACAGGCCAGTAACACCACAGAAAATCTCATTATGTACTGAGCCAGAGGTGCCTCACCTTTTCCCCACAAAGCCCCCCAAAAGCACAATGTTGGGCTTATGGTGAAGGGTCATTAGCTTTTACTTGGTTAACTTTTTTTTCTTCAAGTTTCTTCAACACTGTGGGAGTATCTAACATGAGAAACATCAGAAAGTAAAACTCGTATCAAAGAATAGGGTAATATTTACTATGTGGGTAGGAGGGCAATGTAATAACTTATTAAAAGCATTCTTCTGTTCTCAGGAAAACTATTTTGTCATAAGGCCCATGGATCACTGCCTCCTTTGTGTGTGCGTGGTGTCTCTGCCCGACCAGGTCTGCCGGGATGACATCCTCCTGGGGGATGACGGTGGATTCATAAACAAATTCACAGTAAATAGTGAGGACTTTGGACTGAAGCAAGCAAAATCCAAAAAAAAATTACAAAACCAAGTCTTAGACTCCAAAAACTTTAAAAGGTAAGGGTAGTTCACAGGCCGCTCCATTGTTTCAATATAGAGCATGTTCAAGTATTTATATAGTGAGTACAATGTGCCAGATCCTGTGGAAGAGATCTGAAATGCAAAGCTGAACAAGAAATGCCTCTTGAACTTGCAAAGAACTCAGAGAACTTGCAGTGTATTTGGGAAGAGAGACAAGAAAATTAGCCAGTGAAATTTCAACTGACAATAAAATCTATAGGTACTTGAATAAACGAAAGAGTTAAGTGAAAAAATTAAATCATGAAAAAACTATAAAAGATATATATGGCTGTTTACTAGCACTTGAATGAAGAAGAGTATAAACATAAAATCAGTGAATGTAGAATTCAAGAAAATATTGGATACATTTGACAAAAACAAAATTTCTGGACATCAACAGATAACATTTGAAAAGTAAATAACAAGCTGGAATGAATGTTTATAATAAATATGGCAAGTAATGGGCTAATAGTCTTTAATAGATGTTTGAGTTTTATTTAAAAAAAACAATAATTCCCTGAGAAAACTGGACAAAGACTATGACCGAATAATTCACACACAGGCACTCACAGTACAAATAGTGAATAAATATTTCAAAATGATCATCAGGCAAAAATACTAATGATTAGGTCCAAGTGATGAAATTATAGGTGATTTTTATTGTCTTTATAATTGTGCTGTCTTTGAAGTTTTTAAAGTATTTATTACTTTCGTTAGCAGAGAAACAAACTTTGTATTAAATATATCCTTTCTCTTAATCAAAAAAGTACAACATAAAATACAATTTCCCATTTATAAAATTGGAAGAGATTAAAAATGGGGGAGCTTCTGTGGATGGGCATTCTCACTCAATATTGGTGTCAGAAGTATGAGCCAGATTCCCTTTCTGGAGAGCAATTTGAGCAGATGCATCAAGTGTCTGCATAAACCTTAACACATTAGGACCCAGGATCTCCATATGTTTAAAAATAAAAGTATGGTAATCTCAGCATTATTCCTAATAGTAAAGTATCTATGTCCAGCAATGGAGAAATTATTAATTTAAATGATTAATCATTTAAATAAATAATTTAATACTGTATGAATGTATAATATACTGTAATGTAGTTTCTACAAGTATGCATTTACAGACTTTACAAATATGTCTATATAAATATAGTACATTTGTATGTAAAATATATTTTTCATCAGACTCCCATTTTTTGTCAGATATTGAAAGTATCAAGCGCATTCAGTAAATCATAGTATAATCATCTTAGGGAATGTCATGCACTCCCATTAAATAATGTTTTGAAAAATATTTACTAACATGGAAAATGTAAAGGATATAATATTAAGTTAAAAAATTTTCTATGTACATATGAATTTCTATGTACATATTAATTCAGTTTTATTTAAAAAACACATAGATGTGTTGTCTAGGTCTATATATTTTTACTGAGGAAAATATTGAGTGTAAATACCCTGTACACTAAAAAGGATTCACTATGAGACTTTGAAGAGGTGATTTTTATTTTCTTCTGTATGCTTTTCTACTTTCTAAATTATATAATGAAGATTTTTCTTTTCTTTTTTTTTTTTTTGAGAGAGAGAGGGCACAAGTTAGTGAGGGGCAGAGAGGGGTGGGGAGAGAGAGAGAGAAAAGTGGGGCTCACCTGAAGCGGGGCTCAAGCTCACCCTATGTGGGACTCGAACTCAGGACCCATAAGATCATAACCTGAGTCAAAGTCAGCTGCTTAATGACTGAGCCACCCAGGTGCCCAAAATTTTTCTTTTAGAATAAGAAAAAAAAACTTTTAAAAATACAGCATTATACTTTGTTGTTAGTGTAACAAATATTTTATCCCAGAGTTAGAATACGCAGTTTAAATCTCCAGCTATTACTACAATTAGCCAATTGCTGGAATCCTGATAATGACACAATAATTAACTATCGTGCTCCATTTTCCATCCTTCATATTACTTAGATCCACCAAAGTATTAGACTCTGATGGGGAATTCCTCATATGTGATGTGCTGCTGTATACACTATCCAAGCATTTCATTCCAATTATGATAGGTTCTTGGAATAGAAGCTGAGACATTAATTTTCTCTTTCTCTGAGATGTGTGTCACCTGTCAGAAAATTACATGGCCTCTTTTACGTTCCTGTTTTCATTAGCTGGCTATGTTGGAAATTTGAGGAATTTGGGTACAGTTAAATAAATGCTAATTCACATTGGTTTTGGGGTGACTAAAGACTGACATGTATAGATAGGCTGAGTGTTGAAGCATATTCTTACACCAAACAGATGCAACAGAATGAAAAGTATTAAGGCCAAAGGGGTAATTAAATTCTGGAGCCATCATAATGTTTTCCTACAGTTGATATCCACATAATACACTCATATTAAATGGGTGGTGGTGGGTGTGTGTGTGGGTAGGAAATAGTGGTATGAAAAATGTTATGCAAATTAAAGAAGGAAGTAGCCATAACCTAGAGTCCAAAATTAAACACAATCTGGTATGGAAAAAAGACATCTCTCTATTCTGTTTAACCCCATATTGTCAAACATCCCTGCCTTGAGTTATAAACACATCTATTCTTCAACTAGAATCTAAGGAGCTTGAGAACAAGGATTTTCCCTTAGTCACCCTTATGTCCTTTTAACTGGGAATCAGTAAGTCCTCGATAAGTGTTTGTGAATGAGGAAACAAAGGCACTGTAAAATTTGAGTAACTATAACACCATGAAGATGGTGTCTTCCAGGTTGTGGTAAGAATGTTGTCATACAAATTTTGGCCCGTAATGCTAAGCTTCTCACTGAAGTGACCTGTGAACTGGTGAGGAAGACTTTGGCAAAGCTATCCCAGCCTCGGCTTTACCAGGGACCCAGGACTCCAAATTTCTCAGTTTTCCAGTTCTGAAAGTATTCATGGAAAATATGGAAGTGCATTGATTCACCTAAAGCAATATGCAACACAGTCCTTTTGGATGACCAGAATTTATCAGTAAAGTAAGGATAATAGCACCCCTATTAGACAAGGATTTTTCTAGATTATTCCTTTAATTCTGAATCTACAGCTCAAAATTTGATGATAAACTTTTATTTTTCCTTTAAATATGCCATAAGATAAAAATTTAAACAGTCGAAAGTGGTAGAGTGCATAGGATGGCTTTATACTTTCAGGCTTTATCACAGTTCTGAGTTTTGACTTGGTTAAAATCAAAATGAAATGCTGAATAGAAACTCAACATGATGTCTCTGTGTGTCTAACATAACCCTTCCTTTTTTTCTTTTAATGCCCAGTGTTAAAAGGAAGTTGCATAATGACTGGGTTATGAAAATTAGATACATCACAGCCCTAAGTTGCTTTGGATCCTGCTCCTTAGATGGCGTTCATTCACTGGTTTTGGAATCCTTGAAGAGACTCGAGGATAATTTGTAAGTACAATAGTTTGTACACATGCTCATTCTGTGACTTTCAGACCTTTCACGAGGAATAAGCCCATGACAGCCGTGGAGCTTTCAAACTGGTTCTTAGAAAAATCGGATCTTAACGATTCCATTTGTTTGACAAGATTAGATTTTTAAGAGGAAATTGAAGTCACTCATGCAAACCTAAGTCTTTCTAACAGCGATTTGGCTCATGTGTTGTGTTTATTGCCACAGTGCATCGGAATAAGTCAATACAGGTGTATCTGTATTTTCCAAATATAGTTTGGTAGGTGAAAGTTTATACTTTGAAAATCATTCTTACAGGTCAATTGGCTAGACTGTGAATGTCTATAGCACAAATATCATGTTCCATGTGTAATAAATACACAAAATGGCTTTCTTATAGACAGGTCAGTTTGAATAGTATGTAGTTTTATTTTTTATCTCACTAAATATTCATTAATAACTATTAATATGTAATAGCATAGTATAAATATATAGTGCCTATGTGGTTTTTTTTACATTTATTTATTTATTTTGAGAGAGAGAGTGTGGATGCAAATGGGGGAGAGGCAGAGATAGAGGAAGGGAGAGAGAATCCCAAGCAGGCTCCACACTGTCAGCGAGGAGCCTGACCCAGGGATTGATCTCATGAACCATGAGGTCATGACCTGAGCCAAAATCAAGAGTCATACACTGAACCAACTGAGCCACCCAGGTGCCCCACTATAGTACTATGTGTTAATAATTACATTAATATATGGTAACAGTAAAAAAGACACTATAGTTTATTTTCAGTTTTAAAAATGCATTAAAGGGGCGCCTTGGTGGGTCAGTAGGCTAAGCATCCAACCTTGACTCAGGTCATGATCTCACGGTTCGTGGGTTCAGGCCCCGCATTGGGTTCTATGCTGACAGCTAGCTCAGAGCCTGGAGCCTGTTTCAGGTCCTGTAATTTCCTCTCTCTCTGATCCTCCCCTGTTCATGCTGTCTCTCTCTCTCTCTCAGAAATATATAAAAATAAAAATAAATGCATTAAATTGTATGCTACAACACAGATACACCTCAAAAACATTATGCTGATAGAAGCTAGACACAAAAGACTGCATATTGAATGATTCCATTTATATCAAATGTCCAGAAAAGGCAAATTTATAGAGACAAAAAGCAGATCAGTGGATGCCAGGAAGTGGTGGTGAGAGCAGGGATCACAAGTGGCCAAAGGGATCTTTTTGGAGTATTGAAAATGTTCTAACACTTATTGTGGTGATTGTTACACAGCTGTATAAATTTACTAAAAATAATTGAATGGTACCCTTACACAGGGGTGAATTTTATGTTATATAAGGTATACCTCAGCAAAACTGTCTTTAAAAACTCATAAAGACTTCTAGTTTCTAGTCTGGCACATAAAAAGTTTGGAAGTCATCACTCAGTCCTAACAACAGGTAAAATAAATAAATGGATGGATGGTTAGATAGATGATTGATTGATTGATTGATTGATAGACCAACCATCCAACCAACCAAAAAAAAAATCAACAACTCTTCTTAAATCCATGAAAGAAATAAAGTCACAGATCAAACAGCTGCCCCCAAATTTAGAGAGACAGACAGGTATGTACTAAGAATCACAACTCACCAAAGCAGAAATCTACAAGCAGATACCTTCGGGAAACCAACATACTGTGAAAGGAAAACATAAATCGCTGGGGGCTCAACATAGTCAAATCTGAGAATTAAAAATTCCAGGGACCCAGTTATAGGGTTCCAATACTTTTGTGCATTTTATCTCCAGGACCAGTTTCTCACAGTGAATATTGGACAAAAATCCTCTCCTGCTTCTGACGGGGAAGAGGAAAATGCAACACATTCTATTCTTTTTAACAAAGTCTCCCCTCCAACGAAACTATCTTACCATAGCCTAAACTATTGAGGTTCAATCTGAGAAACTAAATGACGTGGGAGAAGGGAAATATCCACCTCTGGCCTACTCTAGCTTTCCACAAAGGAGAAGGGAAATACCCAAACCTAGCCTAGTCCAGCCATCCTGGCCCACCTAAGGGGGAGGAGAGCTGCAAAACATTTGAACTCTGCAGTTCAGAGAACAGTCTCACTAAACGACTGAAATCTAATCAAAGGACTGTAAACCACTTCCCTTTCACCCCACCCACCTTATAATCACATTACTAAGAGGCTACTTGCAGCAGTTCCTTTTTTTACACAATGCATTCAGTCCTACTATAAAAAAAAAAATTACAAGGCATATTAAAATGCAAAACACAGTTTGAAGAGAGAGAGCAAGCATCAAACCAAACTCAGATATAGCTCAGATGTTGGAATCTGCAGACCAGAAATGTAAAATAACTATGAATCATATGTTAAGGGCTCCCATGGATAAAGTGGACACCACACACAAAAAAAATTTGGTCATGTAAACAGAGAAGTAAAAATTTCAATAAAGAATCAAAAAGAAATGCTGGAGATCAAAAACACTATAACAGAAATAAAAATGGATCTTTGGAACAAGAGTCGACTGACTACTTGAGGAAAGAATCTCTGAACTTGAGAATATGTCAACAGACATTTGAAAATGATAAAGCAAGGGGCTTCTGGGTGGCTCAGTCAGTTAAGTGTACAACCTCAGATCAGGTCACGATCTCACAGTTCACAAGTTTGAGCCCTGCATTGGGCTCTGGGCTGACAGCTCAGAGCCTGGAGCCTGCTTCTGATTCCGTGTCTCCCTCTCTCTGCTTCTTCCCCACTCGCATGCTCTCTCTCCCTCTCTCTTTCTCTCTCTCTCTCAAATATAAATAAAAACATTTTTTAAAATGTAAAAATGGTAAAACAAGGATGGGGCGCCTGGGTGGCTTAGTCGGTTGAGCGTCCGACTTTGGCTTGGGTCATGATCTCGCGGTTCGTGGGTTCGAGCCCCGCGTCGGGCTCTGTGCTGACTGCCAGCTCAGAGCCTGGAGCCTGTTTCAGTCTGTGACTCCCTCTCTCTCTGACCCTCCCCTGCTCACACTGTCTCTCTCTCTCCTAGAAATAAATAAAAATATTAAAAAAAAAAAAAACAAGGATAAAAAACACTGGAAAAAAAGGAATAGAATATCCAAGAACTGTAGAACGCCTACAAGAGTTATAGCATATGCATAATAGGATTTCCAGGGGAATGAAGAGAAAAAGGAAGAGAGGAAATATTTGAAGCAATAATGACTGAAAATCTCCCCAATGTAATGTCATATACTGAACCACATATCTAATAAGCTCAGAGAACACCAAGCAGGATAAATGCCCCCCCCCCAAAAAAAAACACTTAGGCATATCATATTCAAACTCTAGAAAATCAAAGATAAAGAAAAATTTTTGAAAGAAATCAGATGGAAAAAAGCACCTCACCTTTAGAGGAGGAATGATAAGACTTACATCCAACTTCTCCTCAAAGGCCATGCAAAAAAGATGAAAGTGCAGTGAAATACTTGAAGTGTTGAGATGAAAAATATACCAACCAGAATTCTTTTTTACTGCTAAATTATCCTCTCAAAGTGGAAGATAAATAAAAACATTTTCAGATAAACAAAAATTGAGCGAATTTGTTGCCAGTGAACCTGACTTGCAAGAGATGTAAAATGAAGTTTGTCAGAGATGAGAAAAATAATGTAGGTAAGAAATCAAGATCTATGTAAAGAAAGGAAAAGTATTACAGAAGGAATAAGTGAAGGTAAAAATAAAGTAACATTTGTTTTCTTACTCTTAATTAATATAACAGATAACAGTTTTTTCACAATAATAGCAACACTGTATTGAGATATATATCGATATATATGATCAAGGTATATATAACAGCACTTAGACAGAAATTTATAGCATTAGATACATATGTTAGAAAAAAAAAAAAAAGAAAGATCTAAAACCAATACTCTAAGTTTCCACCTTAGGAAGCTAGGCAAAAAGAGAAACCGTCCAAAGAAAGCAGAGAAAAAAAAAATGACAACAGAAATCAATAAAATTAAAAACAGGAAATCAATAGAGAAAATCAATAAAACCAAAACCTGGTTTTTTGAAAAGATCAATAAAATCGATAAGCCTCTAGCCAGGAGAATTAAGAAAAAAGAGAAGACACAAATTGCTACTATCAGAAATAAAGAAAGTAACATCACTACAGACCCTATAGACATTAAAAAGATAAAGGAATATTATGACCAACTCTATGCCCACAAATTTGATAATCTAGATAAAAATGAACCAATTCCTTGAAAGATATAATCCGTCAAAACTCACACCAGAAGATAAATAATCTGAATGGGCCTATAATTTGTTAATGAAATTGAATTAATAATAAATAACCTTCTAAAAGGAAAAGCGTCAGGCCAATGTGGGTTTAACGGCGAATTCTACCACACATTTAAGGAAGAAATTATGCCAATTCTCTACAATCTTCTCCAGATAATAGAAGCAGAAGAATACTTTCAAACTTGCTCAGTGAGGCCCATAGTACCCTAGTACCCAAACCAGATACAGGCATTACAAAGGAAACTACAGACCAGTGTCTCTTAGGAGTATAGATGCAAAAATCCTTGACAAAATATTAGCAAATTGAATTTAATGAGATATAAAAAGAAGTATACACCATGACCAGGTATGCAAGGCTGTTTCAACATTTGAAAAGTATTTAATATAATCCATCGTATCAACAGATTAAGAAGAAAAATTAATTATCACATAAATAGATGCAAAAAAGCATTTGACAAAATTTATCTATTCATGTAAAAACTCTAAATCAAGACACAGATCTTGTATTTTTCACATACACACACACACACTCACCTCAAAAGGGACCAAAGATATAAATATAAAACCCAAAACTTTAAAACTCCTAGAAGAAAATCTAAATAATCTTAGGTTTAGCTATGGCTTTGTAGATTCAACACCAAAGACATAATCCATAAAAAGAATGCTCGATAAGCTGGACTTCATTTTAAAATTAAAAACTCTGCTCTTCAAAGGACACTGTCAAAAGAACAAAAAGACAGACTATAGACTGGAAGAAAGTATTTGCAAAAGGCATATCTGCTAAAGGACTCTTATACCAAGAACTCTTAAAACTCAAGGATAAGAAAACAAACTAACTTTAAAAATAGGCAAAAGACCTAAATAGACACTTCACCAAAGTAGGTATGCAGATGGAGAAAAGCACATGAAAAGATGTTTCACATTGTATGTCATTAGAAAAAATGCAAATAGAAGTCACAATGAATATAGCAAACCCATAGCTAATACCACACTCAGTAAAATCTCAAAGTTTTTCCTTTAAGATCAGGAAGAAAGATGACCACTTTTGCATCTTCAACACAGTATTTGAAGTCCTAGCCAGAGCAAGAAGCAAGAAAAATAAATGCCTTTTAGGCATTCAAATTGGAGAGAAAGTAAAGCTCACTATTTCCAGATGACATGATATTATATATAGAAAGTCATAAAGCCCCCGCCAAAAAGCTGTTAGAACTAATAAATTAATTCAGTAAACTACAGGATACAAAATCAACATACAAAAATCAGTTGTGTTTCTATACAACAATAATTAACTATTGGAAAGAGATAATAAGAAAATAATCCCATTTACAATTGCATCAAAAACAATGCAATACCTATGATTAAATTTAACCAAGGAGATGAAAGACTGAACACTGTAAGACATTAATGAAATAAATTAAAGAAGATACAGATAAATGGAAAGATATTCCACGTTCATGGATTAGAAGAATTAATATTGTCACAATGTCCATGTTACCCAAAGCAATCTGCAGATTCAATGAAATCCATATCAAAATTCCAGTGGCATTTTTTTTTCACAGAAATAGAGCACACAGTCTAACATTTGTGTGAGACCCCAAAAAACCTTAAATAGGCAAATCAATCTTGAGAAAGAGCAACAACACTGGAGGCAATATGCTTCCTGATTTCAAATTGTATTGCAAAGCTATAGTATTTTAAATCGTATGGCATAGGTCTAAAAACAGACACACAGATCAATGGAATAGAATAGAAAGCCCAGAAATAACCCCACACATATATGATCAATTAATTGTGACAAAGAAGCCAAGAATGCACTATGGGGAAAGACATTCTCTTCAATAAATAGTGTTGGAAAAACTGGACAGCCACATACAAAAGAATAAAAGTGGACCCTTATCTCACACCATACACAAAAATTAACTCAAAATGAATTAAAGACCTGGATGTGAGAACTGAAGCCATAAAACTCTGAGAGTAAACATGAATGGTAGATCTTTGACACTGGTCTTGGCTGTGCTGTTTTGAATCTGACACTAAAAGCAAAATCCACAAAGGCAAAAGTAAACAAGTGAGACTATATCCACCTGAAAAGCATCTGTGCAGCAAAGGCAGCCCTAAGCAACATGAAAGACCACATGCTGAGTAGGAGAAAATATTTGCAAATCATATATCTGACAAGGAGCTAATATCTAAATATTATAAATATTCATATATAAATATATAATTTAATTTGTTCATATAATTTATTTACATATTATATATTTATATTTATATAAATAAAGAACTCCTATAACTCAAAAGCAAAAAAATAATCCAATTTAAAAATAGGCAGAAGATCTGAATAGAAATTTTTTTCAAAGAAGCCAACAGGTACATGAGAAGGTGCTCCACATTACTAGTCCTCAGGGAAATGCAAATCAAAACCACAATGCGATATCTACTCACACCTAAAGTCAAAAGTACAAGAAACACCAAGTATTGGTGAAGATGTAGAGAAAAGGAAACCCTGGTGCATTCCTGGTGGTAATGTAAAGTGGTGCAGTCACTATGGAAATCAATACAGAAGTTCCTCAAAAACTTAAAATAGAACTACCATATGATGCAGTAACTCCATTTCTGGGTATTTATCCAAAGAAAAAAAAACACTAATTCAAAAAGATATATGCACCACCATGTTTCTTACAGCATTATTTACAGTAACCGAGATATGGAAACAATGTTAATTGTCCATTGATGGACAAATGGATAAAGAAAATTGGTACATATATACAATGGAATATTATTCAGCCATTAAAAGAATGAAATCTTGCCATTTGTGACAATATGCATGAACCTAGAGGGTTATACTAAGTGAAATAAGCCAGACAGAGAAAGACAAATGCTGTATGGTATCACTTACATGTGAGACACCCCCCCCAAAAAAAAAATCAAACTCATAAAAACAAGGAGTAAGAAAGTGTTTGCCAGCATCTGGGTTTGAGGGAAATAGGGAAAAGTTAGGAAAATGTACAAACTTGCAATTACAAATGAATAAGATCTGAAGATCTAATGGTGACTATTAATGACACTATATTGTATAACTGAAATTTGCTGAAAGTAGAACTTAAATGTTTAAGAAAGAAAGAAAGAAAGAAAGAAAGAAAGAAAGAAAGAAAGAAAGAAAGAAAGAAAGAAAAGAAAGAAAGAAAAATAAAGAAGAAAGAAAAGGAAGGAAGGAAGGAAGGAAGGAAGGAGAAAGAAGAAAGAACAAAAGAAGGAAAAAGGAAAGAAGAGTATAAGAGAAGGGAAGGAAAGAGAAGGGAAGGGATGGGAAGGGAAAGGAAGGAAAAAGAGAAAAGAGAAGAGAAAAGAGAAGAGAAGAGAAGAGAAAAGGAACGGAAGAAAGAAAAAATGAAAAATACTCAAAATGACAATGGTTATGTTAGTTAACTTGAGGGAGGGGAATCCTTTCACATGTATATACATACCAGATCCAAACACTGAAAAGATCAAAACAAAACAAAATGAAAGACTAAGGGTCAAAACTTAAAACAATAAAACCTCTTCTCGATTATGTAATTCCATTCTTTAAAACTCATTTTCTTGATTGTAATCATTGTTTATGAATTTCAGCTCTTCTATGTAAAGAAAAGAGATCGAGTCCTACCTAGACTTTTGGTCTTTTCCCTCTACATTTATAGTTCAACTAAAATACATACTAGGAAAAATAGTAAATAGTCTGTTTCCCTAACAAACCACAAATGGTAACTTCCAGGTCCTTCCAATTGAGTTTTTTAATAAAATTCCCAAAAAGTGAGAGGAAAAGATAGTCTCCACATGTGCAGGGGTAGAATTTCAATTTAAGAAACAGACTAACAAAATTAGAAATGTTATGGAAGAAGAGAATATCACATCTCCAAAATGACTGACTTCCCTACATTTTCTTGAAAGTTGTAGTCTTTGTGAAAGAAACATATTTCCCCTTATCTAGAAAAAGATAAACAATATTTACCTTGATGTATAACATATTGCACTGGGAAATGAATTAAAAAAATTTTCACAGCACATTAAAAACAGTTTCATTTCTTTACACCAGATCTGATTCCACAAATATCATTTCTATGGCATAATTAATTTTCACTTAGTTTCTGTAACATAATTAACTGCTAGCGATTACACTCTGACATTTTAAGGGAGTGCATTTCTGAAACATTTAAGAATAGATGCAATATAGTTTCTAATTGATTTTGTATTGTGTTGGCAATTCATGATACATTTATAACCATAAAGAAGCGTTTGTGAAAGCACATGAAATATAATATACCCTCTGTCCTTATAGCAGATATGTATTCTACTTCAACATCCAGAGAAAGGATTTTCGTTTCCAAGATACACAAATCGACAGACATGATTTTACCCACACAAATATTTCCAGTACCTTCACCAGGGTAATTCTAACAGTCAATATGGCAACCAGAAAGCTACACAGGCCATTTAGTTCACCTTTGAATCCAGATTTCAACAAATATTTACTAAGTCACTATGTGGTAAGCACTGTGGACAGTACAAATATGTTTAAGTCAAGATCCCTGCCTTTAAATGCTTAAAATCTAGGTGAGAAGACAAGAAATACAAACAAAATCAGAGGCATGCTGGAGTCAGCTCACACCAGCTTATGAGAGCTGATTGCTAAGGTTCAAGAATTTGGCAAATTTGTTAAGCACTGCCATCATTTAAAAGTTTATATAAGCTCAGAATTCCAGTATATTAAAAACAAAAGCAATAAATATTCAAAACTCATCACTTTTTATTTTACTACATTTTAGTATTATGTATATCCTCAAGGATTTTATGTCCCTAAGAACATGGGAATATTATGTAATGGTGTATAACTGTCTATCTTTTCCCAACTCCAGGATTAGAGACGTCATATTGCTCATTTGAAATTGCCACCATAGGACTATTTATACCATGAAAAGCAGCAAATGTTATAAACAAATGACCTCCCCAACCTCCACTTCCCTGGCCCCTGCTGAATATTAAACATTTACCAGCACACAACTGCATAGATAATTCACATTGCAAAGCAGATCGTGTTAATTTCAGTTGAATGGTTTATGATTATAGGCATAATAAGAGCTCAGAAAAGCGAGTAATAAATGATAGCCCTCTAGCAAGCCCATGGAGATAAGAACAAGTCTTATACAGGGGACAATGAAAATAAATTTGGCAGGGATTTTTATTAAACAAGAAAGGTCATAGCAGCTAATAAGAAGCATGCCAAGTCCATTTTGGAATAAATTAAATGGCTTATTTTTTCTTAAAAAATATCTTTACATTGGTGTGTTTAGTTGGGTATTGTCAATTTCACATTACAAAATAAAAATCCAGGGCACCTGGGTGGCTCAGTCTGTTGAGCAGGGGCCAACTCTTGATTTAACTCAGGTCATGGGATCGAGCCCTAGGTTGGCTCCATATTGAGTATAGAGCCTGCTTGAAATTCTCTCTCTGTCTCTCTCTCCCTCTGTCCCTCACCTGTGCACCCGTGCTCTCTCTCTCTCTTAAAATAAATTTTTTAAAAAAAGGAAATCAAAAGATTAAGCTGAACAATATTGACAGGCACCTAGTTTTGTCTTCAGAATCCCAAGTATCCCACTCTCTGGCCTCTCTGTCTTACACTGTTGGCTCTTGAAGACTGTGTCTCCTTCTGTGCCTTCTCCATGACCTCACTGAGGTCTCTGATCCTTCATCTCCAAATTTTGTCAGCTCTCTCCTTGACTTTCTTGTCCCCCTCCCTATCTGGACCCCAGGTAAGCCAACGGAGCTCATATATCACCAGCATTCTCTGCCACGCACCCCATCGACCATACTCCCCATCAACCATGCATTCCATCAGCCATGCACCCCCATCAACCATGCACCCCATTGGTCGTGCACCCCATCAACCATGCACCCCATCGGCCATGCACCCCATCTGCCAAGCACCTCATTGACCATGCACTCCATCAACCATGCACACCATTGGCCATGCACACCATCTGCCAAGCACCAACCAGAATCCCAACCCTACTGCTCCACTGAGTCCTCATTTTGCCCTCCCTGTTTCCCTCAGACTATTCCCACCTCCACTGATGTCGGTCCTGCATGACCACAAAACCCTAAGGCCTTTGGAGTAATTCCCAACATCCCAGATCATTTAGAATTTTCTATATCCACACCTACCCTTGATCTTTCTTTTTTGTTGAAATATCAAACCTTCCATTGATGGCCTTGCATTTTTTTTTAATTTGCTAATCTCAACTTCTCCTAGGCTCTCATTTCCACATACAATACTTCAGTCTCTTCTGATGTGAGTGATGCTTTTCTTGATAATGTCCTTTGAGCTTTCATACTACACTTCTCCTGGGAAACGTACTCCGCACTCAGTATTTCCACTACCTTGACATTATTCATTCCCGTCAAAACCTTTTCTCATGTAGCCCCTCCCCCTTCTACACTGTAGAAGGGACTCTCAAGTTGGCCAATGATGTCTACATTATCAGACCAATGGAAACTTAAAATATCAGATAGCCTCAGGGCATTTGGTGTTACTGATCTCGTTCACACTGAAATTCTATCCTCTTAGCTTTGAGAAGCCAGAGTTTTTTCCTGGTATCTTATTCTTTTTTCTGTGACTCCTTTTTTTGTGTCTGCTCATAAATGATGTGTTCTCTAGAGTTATGTACTTAGCTAACTTTAATTATCACTTTCTAGGAACTTCTTGGGTGATGTTCCTCTTCTCTAACATACTAACATGCTGATGAAACCCAAGCTATCTTGAATTTTGGACTTAGTATACCTGCTCACCATCTCCACTTGGACATCTCATGGTCCCTCAAACTTATATGTTCATAACTGAACATAACTCCTTCATTTCTTAAACTATATCTTTTACAAGATTTAAAAAATTTTTTCTTGGTCAATCCATGGGGCGCCTGGGTGATTCAGTCAGTTAAACGTCTGACTTCAGCTCAGGTCATGATCTCACAGTTCGTGGGTTTGAGCCCCACATTGCTCTGTGCTGACAGCTAGCTCAGATCCTGGAGCCTGTCTTCAGGTTCTGTGTCTCCCTCTCTTTCTGACCCTACCCTGCTCACACTGTCTCTATCTCTCTCTCAAAAATAAATAAAACATTTAAAAAAATTTCTTGGTCAATCCAATTACTATGATCCATCAAATCATCATAGGCAGAAATCTGACAACCCCATATGACTCCTTCCTCTGTGCCCACAAACCACCAATCAACATATTCATCTATATTATTCATCTATATTCTCTTATAAACACTTGTTGAATCTGTCTTATCTTCTGTATCTCTATCTCCCTAGACTAGTTTCAACTAGTGTCTTGCCTCAATTTTATCCCTGCCAAGACTATTGTCCATTAATCTTCCAGAGTATTCTTATAAAGATGATATCCAACCAGCTCAATAACTTCCACGTTTTTCCATTGCCTACCATAGCGTCTCCATGGTCTAGTCCCTTCCAGCCTCTCTACCTCATTACCTTCACTGCCTTTCACTGCCTTGTACTTAGGCTTCTGTAACTATGAGGTTGTGGCTGCTCCCTGGATAGGAGCATCTACATGCTGGGATTTTATGCATGTTCGGTGCCTAAAATACTCTCCTCTCTCTTTCTCATACTTCTTCTCTTTCCTCAACCTCCATAATCTTTTTGTTTGTTTGTTTTATATGGAAAAGGGGAAAGGTTTTTTTTAAAACTTCTTTCCAATTTTATTAAGGTATAATTGATCCCATAATCCTTCAAGGATCAGTTGATACCAGCTCTAGGAAATTTTCCTGACCTTCTTTCAGCACTTCCTTTCCCAACTGGGTTAGATATACTTTTTGTGCCTCAGTCTTTTTATTTATCTTTTAATTATGATTAAGGGAGTGGCTTCCCAAGACACTAAGCTTGTTGAGATCTATTACTATGTCTAACATTGTCTAACTAATTGCCCTATAATTTGCTCATTTTGATGAATCTAGAAGAAGCTCTAGAGTCTGAATCTTCATTTGTTCAGTAAATACTTACTGATAAGTTACTATATTTGAGGCAGTGTATTCTGTGCTGGTAATTTAAAGGTGATCTTGTCTTTGATCTTGTGTGTGATGAGGGAGAAAACAAATAGATCCCCACAGAGGATGATAGGTGTCATGATAAAGATATTAGAGAGGTGTATGGGAACAGAAAAGAGTTTTTAGAGCATCTTACATAGGATTTTGAAGGAAGAAAAATTGGAGAAGTCTTCCTGAAGAAGGGCTCATGCATGCTGAGTTTTGAAGACCTGGTAAGAATTAGCCAGGCAAACCTATTGCATGAGAGTGGATAAAGAGCCCCATTAAAGAAATGACATTTACAAATGTATGGAAGTGAAAAAGAAAATGGCAAGTTCTAGAAAATGTAAGTGGCTCAATAATATTGGAACACAGAGAGGGAGAAATGTTGGGAAAGATGAGGAGGAGCAGGGCAAAAATGAGAACACCTACATATTATGCTGAAGAGTTGGAATATTAACCTGAGAGCTATAGGAAGCTATTGAATGCTTTGGCCAGCAGAATGGTCAAAGAACTATTTTTGACAGATCACCCTAGCAGCAAGATGGAGAAGGGATTGGGGAGAGGCAAGCTGGAAAGGAGAGAACTGGGAATATAGGGTAATAATTCAGAAAGGAACTGATGAGAGCTTGAACCGAACCAGTGAAAATAAGAATGGAGAGAGAATAGATTCACGTAAAATTTATAAGAATTGGTGACCTACTGGATAAGGGAAATAAAGAGAGGACTCTAAACTTCATTTTTCATTTGTAACAATATTCATTGTATGATAATTATAGACCAAAAGCTGTTCCAAGAATTTATATAATGGTATACAAAAAAGATCAACTCTCTCCTCTCCTGGAGCACATATCCTAGTAGGAAAAACATAATCCAATAAATAATAGAAATTTAGGAAATGAAATAAGAGAAAATGTAAGTAAAGGAATAAGTTTATGAGGAAGCAAATGGCTTCTAATGTCACTTCTGCCACTTATTTCTTGGCCAAGTAGTGTTGGGCATGTTACTTATCTGAATCTCAATAACTTCATTAATGAATGGGGATATACTAACTTTCTTACCTCCCGGGACTTTTGCACTGCTCAAATGAGCGGAGATGAGTGATGGTCCCTTGAAAACTGTAAAATACTTCAATAATTAAAAGGTTTATTATTTGCTTACAGATGTTCATACTCTTTCACAAAAAATTGATTTTAAAGAACACTTTGATTTCTGTGCGCTGTCAAAATTCATAATAATGACAAAATGAGGGGGGGGAAGAAAGGCACTAATCTTTTTCCTTGGGGAACAAGTTATGATGGGGTGCATATTTCTTTTTTCCAAAGCTTAAGATCTATCAATCAAGTGGTGATTCTCGTGTTAGATTTTAAATAAGATGGTAACGTTCCTGATCTCATTTAGATTGTATACCTTCTTTTTGTGAGGGAAAATATGCCCTTCAACTAGCATGATTCTAGGCCAATCTAATTTCTTTTTTTCCCCCCAGAGAATTAATCTCAAGAGCAGGACTAAGTTGTTTACATTCTCCCTCTCTTGTTTTATTCCTTTTTATCCTGGATTCCAATCCATTTTCCCATGTGTACACACACACACACACACACACCACCATTCTATTGGGTTCAATATATCTTTTTGTTTATATGCTTCCTTCAAAATTTATATTTGTGTGTATTTCTAATTTATGTAATGGTATTATAGGGAATTTAAATTCCTACTCTCCACGGTGTTCCATAGATTTTGTACTTAGTAGTCATAAACAGATTAGCTAGGTTTTATTTTCAAGCTAGCCAATACTTCTGGTCTTTGCTTTGAAAAGCATCTATTTTGCGAGTCAGGAGTTTGTCTTTGAGCCCAGTTCTGAGCTTCCTCATATTTACCATAACTTTTGGAATGTGGTTGATGATACATTCAGCCTGAGGGAGTTAGGAAACTGAGATAAAAATACTCAGCCAACCTCAGCAAATGGTGATCATCGATCTATTTAGTAAGATTCTGGCTGAGCTTTTCAACTATTTCCTTGGGCCACTCTCCTAAATCTAGAAGCTCAAGACATTCCTCAAGTGATAAAGCATAATAATGTTTTCCTGAACTGCCAGTGCCATTGGAGAGTCATCTCAGTAGAAGAAGAGTCAGGTCCACTTCATCCCTAGATTCAACATATTCCTATTTCTGCAATTTCCTATAATGATCCTTAAGTTGGGCCCGATGAAACTGCAATTACCCTAATACATAATTGGCCAGCTGTTAAAATGGGAGCTAGCACAACTCCCAAGAAGGCAGGAAAAAACTCCTCTCGAAAAAATTTCCATTTCAAACATGATTACCATTTTGGTTATAATTTTGTATGGTAATTTCACAAATGGAGTTTTGTACCAGCAAGAAAATGAACATCTGCAATTAATTACACCATGTAAAGCACATGGAACTGTTGGAAGACGTAAGTTGAATCTTTAACCCTTTGATAGCTTGACAACTTCCCAGAGATGAGCAGCTAACTATTCAGCATTACTTTTTCTCAGTTACCCAACTCAGAGGCAGGTTTTTATACTGGAAAGTGTATACTGCCTCGTAACAGGGTTGCTGCAGATCCAGACAGAGCTGGTTTCCATCCTCGTACCACTAGCTTTGTGAGCACAGAACACCATGAACACAGTAACATTAGCTCTTCTTAATCTGTTTTCCCATTGTTAGTTGGGAATGAATATACCTACTTTATATTCTTAGGAAAATGACCTAAGTGAGTACTCATGTAAAGTGAGTACATGGTTAGTACTCAATAAATGTAAGTTTCTTTTTGTTCCCCTTGTAAAGATGCTGAAATGCATCAAAAAATGAATGTGAATTCTGCGAACAGGTGAAGCTACAGTAAAGCTGTACTGGTTTGGGCTTTGTGCTCCGGCATTGAGAGTAGAGGTCACAACATCCCAAGGACCAAATCTAGCAGGCCATCTGTTTTTGTAACATCTGCAAATCAAAAATTATTTTTACATTTCCAAGTGGTTGAAAAGTCAAAAGAATAATATTTCATGACCCATAAAAATTATATGAAATTCAAATTTCTTTGCCCATGAAGTATGAGAACACAGCCATACTTACTCATTTATGTATTCTTTATGGCTGTTTTCATGCCTCAGTAGCAGAGTTGAGTAGCTGTGACAACAGAGACTGTATGGCAAAGTCTAAAATATTTATTATTTGGCTCCTTAAAGAAAAAGTTTACCAACTCCTGATCTAGAGCTTTCTATTGCACCCTTACTTGTCCCTGAGGAATGGGCACAATATGGATCAGTGGCAGGTAACAATGTAGCATGTGGGCCACTTAAAAAAGTACCTTGATGTGAAGCACTCTGAAATTTCCTACTTCTTATCTTCAAGGAGAAAACAAAAATACCTTCTTCCTTGCATCCTGCCCTCATCTCCACCAACTATCCCCACCTCCAAGAGGAGAAAAGATAAAAGGACACACTACTTGCTCAATGGCCCTTCTTCATCAATCACAGGATTCCCCTGGAGTCCCTTCGTGTCTGGGCACCATCTTGCACCAGTAAACAGCACCAGGCCTGTAACACACATGCCCTCAGAGTCACCCCTTTAACTTCCATCACTGACCTCTTCCCTCCCAGGCTTGGATCTATGTGACCATATCAAGGAAGCTGAGGCAACGGACGCCATCATTCAGTCAGAGCCTTTTGAGAGTAGAGTGGGCTTTTATTTTTACTTATTTAACGAAATTGTTAGAAAACGTTTTCTTTTCAGAGGTGCTATTGTCTCAAGAGTACCAAGGAAAACTTCAGAGATAACTTGCCAGAATCGACGCATTTCTATTCTCTGTGACTCTGGGAAGGAGTATTGTCAGTCAGGTGTCCGTATCTTAAGGATACTCCAACAAATATTTTTTGGGAGCCTTCTATGCTCAAAGTGCCATGGTGGCTACATTTTCTTTTCTATGGAATGGACCATGTGGCCCTGCCTTGTACATGAGACTGAGCTTGGTGCCATCTTGTTGTGGGCGGTGTTTACAGAAGAAGGTTCACTGAGGCACCCTGCCCAAGTGGGAAACCCCCTCTCCCACCCACCTGCCATCTCATCCATGAGGTGGGAACATGGTGTGGAAGACCTTGACTCAAGTACAAACACCAAACCAAATGTTCCCCTGCATTATAAGGTATAAGTAGAACACTCTTCACTCTTTAAGTGTGAAATGTTGTAGAAATATTAACAGATATTGGGGGCACCTGGGTGGCTCAGATGGTTAAGCGTCTGACTCTTGATTTCAGCTTGGGTCATGATCTCACAGTTTGTGAGTTCAAGCCCCAGGTCAGGCTGTGCTTGTGGAGTCAGCTTGGGATTCTCTCTCTCCCCCTCTCTCTACCCATTCCTGGCTCATACTTCCTCTTTCTCTCTTTCAAAATAAATAAATAAACATTTAAAATAAAGAAATATTAGCAGATATTATCATAATAGATTTCTCACAAAGTGTTTGATTTCTTAGAACACTCTGTTAAGTTAGAGTTAGAGTAAGATACACCTAGAAACAGAATTTAAAAAGCAATCTGTTCAAAAATATGCAGTTGAATATGTATATAAAATATCTGTGAAAAGCAGTTCTTTTTTGTTTTGAATTTTTTCCCAAGTTGACATCAATTATAGCTTTCCTAGCTAAAATATTTAAAGATGCAGTTCATTCATTTATAATCCATTTAATTATGTGGCCCCCAAAAATAAAGAGTATAATTCGACTAGGCTGGTATTTTTTTTTAAGTTTTTAAATGCAAAGTATAAGTCCCATTTCACATACTGTGAAATTAAAGAAAATGATTGATAGATTTTTTTCTTCGTGATCACCTAACAGGGTTAGTATTAAATAGTTCTTTTTCTGCTGCCCAGGGATTTCAGCTAAAGTCCCATTCTCAAGAGAAATATACTGAAACATCCTCAGAATTACTACAGGGTAGTCAGACCAGTCCCATGGCCCTTCTGCCACCCTCCATCCACACCAAACAAGGGACAATTAGCAATTCTAAAAATAACTGAAAAGAGGAGCCAAGGAACACATCTGTGCGACTCATTGCAAGTGTTGAGGTGTTTTATCTGCCTTCTCCAAGTAAAGAGTGGAGATTGGAGAGAGAGAGAGCCCTTACCCCAAGCCACGTGCAGAAATCTCCAGTAGGAACCACTCTGGGAGACCCTAGAAGAGCCAAAAGAAAGTGGGGAAGCATGCACATGATGACCGCTACCTGCTTCCCCATGGAGAATTCTGGAGGCCACAGGCTGGGCCACATTATGACTTGTGGCCCAGGGAGTCTTCCCTTAATGGGTCCCTCCCACCATAATACTTTGAATACTATATAACTTTAAATTATAATGTATTTTTCCTGTTTTAGAAAAAAAAGTCAATAGGTTTTCAAAATGGTTTCTAAAAATCTTATTTTCTTCTGATGTGAGAAAAAATTAAAATATTTCTCCTGACTCTAAACCTACATACTTTCCTTCTTTTCTTTTAAGTGTTTATTCATTTTTGAGGGTGGGGGGGCAGAGGATCTGAAACTCTGAAGACGTGGGGCTTGAACCCGCAAATTGGTGGGTCATGATCTGAGCCAAAGTCCGAAGCTCAACTGACTGAGCCACTCAGGTGCCCCCATTCTTTTCCTTCTGATGAGGAACAATTAGAGCGTTTCTGTAGGACCCTGAAAGTGCCACGAGCTTGAGGCGATGTGCTTTCTGTGCCTAATGGACACATTCCTCTCTGGCCGCAGGGACCCAGGACAATGGGGAGGGGCTGCATTTACACTGACCCCCTTCTGTGTGGTGAGCCTGTGAGAAATGTCCCGTGAGACACAGTAGATATTTTAGGAGAAGCTGTGCGAACACAGGCTGTTGGTACAAAGCGACACAGTAAGAGACTGTGTTTGGAGACGAGTGTAGAAGAGAGTGATGCGGTTCCTGATTTGTAACCCCACGAAGCTTTGCTCGCTCAGTCAATCAGCTACAGTTACCAAGCGTGTCATCGGCAAAACTCGAAATGAGTCACCGGCCAGAACTTTCTACTTTTATCTGGGACATTTCAACCTTTTCAAAATTCTACATTCTGACTTTAGATTTCTGTGACCACATTGAGGCTTCTTGTCATAAACTGTGGGGGAGGGAGTATTTTATGTGTGGATTTGGAAAGATCTTAGAGATATAAAATAAAGTGAAAAGGTGAGGAACAGAATAATATACGCTGCCATTTGTGTTTAAGAAAAATGGTAAGGAAAGAATACACATGCATATAAGGCAAGAGGAGACGAGGGCCACCTGCTCCCTCCCCCCTCTCCCCCTTCCCCCTCACCCCCCCTTCAGTGCCTCATTGCTTCCTGACCCAGGGCTCCTACCAGTGATCCCTCTTCACATAAACACGGCTCTTCCTTCACCCCATCTGGTCCGATGCACTAACAGCTTTCAACTATTGCTAGTATCTGAGATCAGCATTGTTATTATTATTATCCTATCTAATAAATGAGGAGGCACAGGGCGCCTGGGTGGCTGAATTTGTTGAGCATCTGACTCTTGATTTCGACTCAGGTCATGACCTCGTGGTTTGTAGGATGGAGCCCCGCATGGGCCTGCACTGAGCCTGGTGGAGCCTGCTTGGGATTCTCTCTCTCTCCCTGTGCGCCCCCTTCCACTCGTGCTCACTGTCTCTTGCTCTACAAAAAACAACAACAACAACAAAAAAAAACAACAGTAAATGAGGAGGCACAGTGATGAAGCCAGGATTTAAGCCCACACATTTTCGCTGAAGCCCAGGCTCTTTTAAGTACAGCACAGTACTACTCACAGATACTAAATTAACACTCAAAACCTATATATTAAAATGATATGATAGATTCTATATGCTATAGGGAAAATCATATGGCACGAGGAGAGAAAATAACACAAAAGGTATTGTTTAGTTGGTGGGGACGGGAGGTGGAGTCGAGGCAAGGCTTTTCTGAAAAAGTAGCTTCTGAGCTGATGCTCACAAGAGGTTGGGTGTGAAAGAGGGTGGGATCTCAAGGCAAGCGCCTCTTTGGCCTGTACAGAATCTCTTAATGGAGGGAGTGAGCGAGCTCAGTGCGGCCAGAGGGAGGGTGGCTAGAGGAACATGGCTGGCCCACAGCATGAGGGGGAAGGGAAGCCATGGAGAAGCCTGGAAAAGTGACCTGGGCCACTCAGGGCCAGGTGGGCCAGGTGAAGGAGCTTGCCTCCTCTTGGAACTTCAGGAAGACCCTGGACAGAAGTCCTGTGCTCTGATTCAGGTTTTACGGGTCACCCTGACTGTAACATGACAGCAGAACTTGAGGTGGGAATGTGGACAGAAGAATGGACGTGGTGGAGGCTGAGAAGTAAGCAGTTTATTGTGGAAGGTCTGGTCAGGGGGGACGGAGACTTGGACCTGAGCACTGTCATGAGAACAGGAAGGAGTGGTCAGATTTCCGTATGTTTTAGAGGTAAAATCAGCAGACTTGACAGCAGGTGGAATGTGGGTGTGGGAGGACGTGTCCAAGGGCATTCCTGGCATTGTTGTACCAAACAGACTCAGTCAGCTGCCCAGCACCCTTTCTGGATTAAGAAAGATCAATCTCTGCCCGTCCTTCCCAAGAGCATAAGTACAGTTCCCAGGGTGGAAGACTGGATTTATTGTTAAGCGGAAAGGATACAAAGCGCCGTGTTAATACCACCACATTATGGAATGAGTGGATTCTGTGGGCCAGTGAGGCTGTCATCATTACTTATAATATTTTCTGTGCATAAATCAATTTGCACCCAGCTTAGAAATGAGCCTACTGACATAACCTATGTATAAGCTTTATAAAGAAGCTTGACATCTCATTTGTGTTTCCCAGGCCTGTCAGGGAGTTCTCCATGCCAAGAGGAGCCAACACGTTTTGTTACTGTACAAAGGCCAACGTGATTGTCACCGGAGGTAAGGGCATCGTTCATATTGTACAGATTTTCTGCTTGGCAAACAGCATTCTCCTTGATTAACATAGTGGTCTTCATAAAGCTACAGAATTTTACTCCTAGGAAAACCTTTTAGAGAATTAAAGAATTCACATAAATCTGTCAGACTTTTCCTTTGGGCCTTCTGGATTTGATGGCACACTTAGAAAGTTCTTCCCCAGCACCAGAATATGAGATATACACTCTCCTGTATTTACTATAATTTTTATTGCTTTATTTATATTTTCCCTTCAGATCTTTAATCTCTCTAGAAGTTATGTCATCAGGTGAGAGCATGAGTTCCTTGACTGGGCCCCCATATGGGCTTTAAAGGAGTTTGGGAGGTCCCTGAAGGCTAATGACACTTGTGGGTCTATGTGCATTTTTCTGGAAAGATAGTTCCAAGTTTTATCAAATCTTCAGTGGGATCCATGACCAAAAATGGGATCCATGGCCAGTGTTTTTTATTTTATTATTTATATTTTTATAGTTTATTGTCAAGTTGGTTTCCATATAACACCCAGTGCTCATCCCAACAAGGGCCAGTGTTTTAGAGTTAGCAGAGAAGAGGCCAAGGAGCAAGTCTTGAAACACACTAGCATTTAAGGGTTGAGTAATGTGGAATATAGGATACAAGATCATCTGTGGAGAGTAAGGGAAAGATGATGTTATAAGAAGCTTGAAGGGAAAGGTGGAGGATGAAAAGGTTCCTTGAGCCTCAGACTCATCATCTATTATAATCCTGGGGTGCAGGAGCATGGCTTTGAGACTGAGCTCTGGAGCCAGACCTTTTGGTTGCAAATCCTGGTTATTTTTCCAGCAAGCTGTGTGGCCTTGGGCAGTTTATTTCATTCCTTTAAGCTTCCATCTACTCAAAAATAAGACTGATAATAAGTAAGATGATACCTACTCCCAAGATGATTATAAGAATTCAAATTCAAATAAAGTACTTAGCACATAATAAATGCTCAATACAAATCTGCCAGTAATAATACTAACAACAGCAAAACCCCACATACTTCAAATGGTGGTGGTTAAGATTAACTGAGATAATGTATGCCTGGCACATAGTCGCTTTTCAATAAATATTAATTCAATCCGTCTACAACATGTAGGCAGTCATTTTGGCAAATGACCTTGGACGTTCCAGTTAGGAGGCTGTCCCAGAAGTCATGAGTGAGGTGGTGAGGGTCTGAATTATTGTAGGTGCAATAGAAAAAGAAAAGAGAGAGCCAATCCCAGAGGCACAGGAAAGAAACTAGTCCTAAAACCTGAAGGGAGAATGACTTGGATTAACAAGAAGGATCAACCAGCTCCAAGTTCGTAAAGTAGGAGAAATAGAGGAGCAACATCTGTATTGTTAGCAGAGATCAGGAAGAGGGTGCTTACCTGGGAAGGAGAGCAAGCAGATCTCAAGCTTGGACTTAAATGTCACATATGATTAGACACCAAAGAGGATGTTCTTTTTGGTGATGAAAAAAGACCTGGTTAGATGTACGGGATGTGGGGGCCCCAGGCTGCCTTCCATGTGGGAAGAGCTCCTGGGGCACCTCAGGGAGATCGGAGTCACCTACAGAAAGGTCACATAGACTTGATAGATGTAAATGAACAAAACAGAAATGCAAACAAACAGCAGGAAACTGGCCCATACTGAAGATCTGAACTTTATAAAGGGAAAGAGCAAACGAGTTTTTTTAAGAGGAAAGCTCTATCATCTAAAAGATCAACAAATGTACCATTTGGTAAATTCTTAGGGCAAAAATACTTATTAAAAGAGCAAGAATGTTCAGTGAGTAATGCTACTGGCTCCTTCAAATTCCTCGCCCAACACACACACACCTTTGTTTTTCTATCAAGCGTATCCTGCCTCAGGGCATCTGGGTGGCTCCCACAGTTGAGTATCTGACTTCAGCTCAGGTCATGATCTTGCAATTTGTGGGTTCGAGCCCCATATCAGGCTCTGTGCTGACAGCTTGGAGCCAGGAACCTGCTTTGGATTCTCTCTCTCTACTGCTTCCCCAGTCACATTCTGTCTCTCTCTCTCAAAAATAAATAAACATTAAAAATTAAAAAAAAAAAAGTATCCTGCCTCAGCCCTGAAGTACAATATTGCTAAGTATAGTCCACCCTTCAACAATGTATTTCTAGACCCCCTGCAGTAGAAAATCTGTGTGTAACTCTTGACTCCCACAAAAGGTAGCTACTAATAGCCCATAGTTGATTAATATGTATTTTGTATGTTCTGTGTATTATATACTGTATTCTTACAATAAAGTAAGCTAGAGAGAAGAAAATGTTATTAAGAAAGCCATAAAGAAGAAAAAATACATTTACAATTCTACAGTGTATTTATGAAAAGAAAAATCCATGTATAGGTAGACGTACACAGTTCAAACCTGTGTTGTTCAAGGGTCAATTGTGTGAAGATAGTCACACTCTCTATGCACACCTAGACAGTCTCCTCTGAGGACATAAAGCTAAAGTTTTTTCATGTTTATATTTGAAGTTCTTACTGCAATTCGTGCTCCGCTTTGGGCCTTCCACAACACTTACTTAAAACTAGTTTCTGGTTCGAATGTTATTTTTAAAGAATTATATAGTAGTGTATTGAAGAGCAAAACAAGTAAAAATAATACATTAGATGTTAGAAGAGTTGGTTTTAAAAATAGCCTGGACACTAACCAACTGTGTAATTTTCAACAGTCACGTAATCTCTCCTGTTGCTCACTTTCCTTACCTGGTAAACTGAGGAAGTTGGACCACATTGATTCCAAGATCCCCTTGAGCTTAAAATACCCTGATTCTATAGTTTAAAGAAACTCTGTTCATAGGGAGTTAAATTAAAATGTCCTTTGGAGAATTAGGAACCCAGTTACCCAATATATAATCAGAGCTTCATGTACTCAGAAAACTGAGGCATTAATGGGCCACAGACTTCTAAATTTCAAGCAAAGACATCAAGAAAGCAAAGCATATGGATTAGGAGTCTACATAGCATGTGAGAGTCCTGGCTTGCACAGGGAGCGAGTTTCCTGATGCTTGGTGGTGATGATTCTCAGAACAAACAGGGATCCAAGCCTTTAAACTGTGCTAACTGAGGTTATCTTTTTTTTTTTAATTTATTTTTTATTTTGGAAGAGACAAATATAGTGTGAGCAGGGGAGGGGCAGAGAAAGAGGAAGAGAGAGAATCACACACAGGCTCTGCGCTGTGAGCACAGAGCCCTGCATGGGGTTCAAACTCACGATCAGTGAGATTCTGACCTGAACTGAAACCAAGAATCAGATACTTAACCGACTGAGCCACCCAGGTGCCCTGAGGTTATCCTTTAAAGAGCGTCGCGCTGAAGTCTAGAACACATAAGGGAATAAATACTAAGACTACATGTTTTCAAAAAAAGAAGTGGTGTGCTTGGATCACAATTTCTTGACCCCCATTGCCCTTTGCTGATCCAGGGACTTTCTTGGCTTATTCCTTGCGAGGGAAATAACCCTGACCACTCATCAGAAGGAGGCGGGGATGCTCCAGGGATGAGAGCAAGAGCACAGTGGTCCTGAGAGAGAGTAGAACCGCAGTGGACACTGTCCCCAGCATGGCGTTTCTTGAGTTTGGTGAAAATACTGTGTCCTCTATCCTACTTCAACTCAGACCCTCCTCAGGAAACCCTATGAGAAAGCAAAATGGCACAGCTATAGTGAGCTCTGATTTCTAAATTCTGATGCTTCTAAAAGACAAGCTTTCACA
This sequence comes from Hyaena hyaena, assembly GCF_003009895.1. Classification (NCBI taxonomy): domain Eukaryota; kingdom Metazoa; phylum Chordata; class Mammalia; order Carnivora; family Hyaenidae; genus Hyaena; species Hyaena hyaena. Next base: position 103,924 of record NW_024082566.1, on the reverse strand, counting down.
TCCGTCTTAACCAACCCTTTTGAACAGCCCTTTGTTCTCACACAAAAGAATTCAAAATGTAGGAATTGACCAGCCTTCATATATTTTGTAATCAGTGTTTTAATAATTTCTGGGAAAAACTAAACTAAACATGTGTTTGGTAAAGTTCTGGGACTCAATCCACTTCAGTGTTTATGGATTAAGGTATCTGACTTTCATTAACCTCGGTGGTCCTTATATTATAAGATGCTCAGCTACAACTTGGAAATCTTATTAATTATAGGTTTTCTAGCTCTCTTACAAAACCAAAACATCTAGCAGTGTGACTGACAGGCAACTAATACTTTTCACCATGCAAGATTTATTAAATTGTCACAGTTTCAGAGCTTCTATTAGTAGAAAATGCAATTCCTCAACAACTAAAAACACGTTTTCCTCAGGAGAATACTCTTGTTGATTAGTGACTCAGCCAAGCACATTGCTAAATGTACTGTATGTACCAGCTGATGACTCAAAATATACTATGAAAGAAGCTTTGCTGGGCATAGTCGAATGTGTGAAATATGCAGGGACATTTGATGAGCTTGAAAAAATAGAAGCTCTCGCTGGGAGATAAAGAAAGCCAAACCAGGACAAGGTATTTACAAAAGCAAAACAAAACAAAACAAAAAAAAATTGCAGACTTTATGAGCATTGTTGTAGTGACCGCGAAGAATTTTTTTAGAGCTGATATCTGTCTCTCTTGGCATTTTAAGAGCTAAACTCCTACTTTGCAAAGTCTAGTATATAAAAGCAATTCTCTGCCATCCAAGATAACTTGGGGGCTCTAATGGACTTGTTAATATTCATTCAACAAACATTTCTTGTGTAGTTGCTACAGACTAGGCATTATATGTCATAGAGATCAGACTGTATTTTAACCTTCTAGAATTCTAAATTTAATAGTACAAATAAGACGTGTTAATACACAGCTATAATACAGCATGGAATGTGAGTCTACAGATTAATGATTGTAACAATTACAAGACAGATTAAGCACGGTAGGCATTTAGAGTTTGGCATCATGTCCCTTTCTGATCACTCTGGCTCCAAATAGCCACCCCACAGACCATGTAAGGATTCCATTACTATCAACAAAAAACACACTGAACTGGAAGACTCTGGCAGCAGACAATGGGAAGCCTCTGTAAGACTGGGTTTCCTTCATAATGCACACTGGACAAAGCTCTTCATTTGCCACACTTCTCAAGTTGTAATCTTTTATTGTATCCTTCTTCTGTAGCATACAATTCACAGATTTTCTTCTGAGGGTAGCCTGGCTTCATCCTCCAGAGAGTGGTAAAGCCCAACTACCTATGGGCCCGAGGCTCAGGTTCTAAACATACTTGCCGTGAAAAGCAAATGCAAACAAGAAACTGCATTATAGGGGTTATTCAGTATGAATCATGTAGCTGATAATGTGGAATTTTTCTCATTACCTTTACAAATTCCGGATTGCCCTCTACTCTCACTGTAGTAATCCCTCCCTCCACAGCACACAATCATAAACCTTTAGAATGGGAAGGGATCTTGGGAGATCAAAATTTTGCAGATAATCTAGGCCCCAGAAAAGACAATGGTTTGCCTCAATTCATCATCAACCAGTCAGCTGGGAGACCTGAGCTCCAGTGAGTTCTCTTTGCTGCCAGCCCCTCGTTCTAAGCCCTGGGCCACAGCAATCGGCTGACACGGTCTCTTCTTCTCTTACTTTTCTCTCTGCACTGAGCCAGCCCATCTCATCAAGAGTGAGGCATTTGGAACCACTGACTCACCAGCTGAAATAAGAACTTGCTAAAGGAAAGAAAATCCTATCTTTATATGTGGCCTTATCTAAATCACTGTGAGAAAAAAAAGGAAGAGAGAAACTAAAATAAATGGAAAATAAAGGAACAAGGAATTAACCCTTTATGAACCATAATATATTGCTTATAGTTGAAAATCCTACCTTCGGATTTGAAATGTTTTCTATGAATGCTTGATTTTACCTCTAGATCTTTAATGCTTGCCTTAGTGCTTCTACTAGGTTATAAACTCTCAAGAACAGGGCATGTTTCATATAGCTGTGTGTGCATTCTTCTCTCTCTCTCTCCCATTTTATATAAACTATGTTGCACCTGGCAGCAACTTAGAGTAGTAAGAATAGTCCACTCATATTCCAGGAACTGTTCAGATTATCCATGTATGACCCCATTTAATATCACAATAAGGTTATGGCATAAGTTCCAGTCATCCCTGATATATATACAGATGAGAAAACCCAAACATAGTAAAGTCACTTACTTAAAGCCATAAGGCTAATGAGTGATAGAGCCAGGTTTCAAATCAAGGTAGACTTTCCCCACATATGTATTTTTTAAGCACTCCCTGACTGACTCTACTAGCCAACTCATTCACTTAACAAATGTGTAGTAAGCACTTACTATTTTGTCAAACTCGGCTGTAGATGAGAAATATAAGGCTTACCAGATAATGGGTAAACAGGTATTTGTGCAAAAAATCTATAACTAAATAGGGCTTGTGCTATAAATGAAACCAGATGAAAACAGCCTAAGAATGGGGAAGAAGAAGTCCTAACTCCATCTGAGGCTGGGGACAGTGATCAAGGGCAGCTTTAGGGAGGAAATGTTGGAACTAAGTTCGAGAAGGTATAAGTCTTGGTCTTCTGAAAAAGAAGACTTTCAGTAGGGTCAGTATCTAGAAGTTTTTGTACCTTCAACATCTAACAAAATGCCAAGCATGCAGTAATTTCTCGGGATACTTTTCTTCTTGTTAATAAGAGTAACATGGAAGTTTTAATCTTTAAGAAAATGTCCCCCTTACCCACTTAAAATATCTTGGTTACTGTCTTGCTCAGCTTAGGCTACCATCACAAAATACTATAGGCCGATGGTTTAAACAACAGAAATTTATTTTCTCAGTTTTAGAGGTTGGAAGTCCAAGATCAAAGTGTCAGCATGGTCAGTGTCTAATGAGAGCTGTCTTGCTGGCCAGCACATGACTGTTTCCTCCCTATATCCTGTGAGCATGCGAGTGAGCTTTCTCTTCTTATAAGGACAGTAATCCCACCCTTAAGGGCCCAACTCTCAAAACTTCATTTTAACCTAATTATCTCCCAAGACCCCATTTCCAAATACCATCACACCAAGGGTCAAGACTTCACCACAAGAACTCTGGGGAAACGCAATTCAATCCATACCAGTTGCCTTAGAAACAGAAAGTAAGAGTCAGCTGTGCCTTGAGATTTTTCAGCCTGTTTCTACTAAGACTCCAGGACCCAAGGACTTCTGGAATGGAAGGAGTCAGGCGAACATTCGATCAAGATTTATTTTTGTTTGGATACGTGTTTTCCTGCTCTGTGCCACTTGGTAGTTAAACTTCTGAGCCAGTATTCAGCATCCTGAGGTTGAAGTTGTGGAAGTTGTTCAATAAATATTTGAACTCCCACTGTCAATTATACACTTGAGATACTATAATAAAAAAGAAAAAGTTCTGCCCTCAAATGGATGGTAGAGAAAAGTGAATAATCAGTTACAAAAAATGCTGGGGCAGGGGGCACATACACAGGAGCATTTGGTTTTAAAGAATATAAAGACATTCTGAAATATTCTTGGAGATAAAGCTATGCTAAGATTTGGAGAATGGATTAGAATACTCAAAGGTGAGAAAGAAAATACTATGTTACTTTTTTTTAATGGAGCCCAACAAACTAATCATAGAATTATGAAACCATTTGTGTCTACCCCATTTCCCTGGCCTATGAATATCCAACTGGTAAGTCACCTCATTCTCCTCCATAACCAACTGGCTCTTTCAGTGTGGATAAGTATATTTCCAAAAAAAGTCCAAAATATATCAGCAAATTCATCCTGTAGGTCACCAAATATATGCTACCTGATTAGCTAACATGGCCACTTTGAATTCTAGATTTTTTAATACATAAGTTGTAACTTATATAACTTAGGTTATTTATAAATTATAACTTAGGTTATAATGCTTTCATACAATCTTATTTTTCTAGTTCCCTGAAGGTCCTTAGTAATAAACAAGATGCTCACGAATGTGCCGTAATATTCCTAATGTGATACCATTTTCTGATACCATTTCTGATTGTGGACAAATCACATTTAAATCATTAAAGTAAAGTAACTAAATCATTTAATTAAACATTACCTAATCCGTAGGAGTTAGTTTCTTTTGTACTCTAGGGTCCCAACTTGAAGTTGATGATTTTATGACTCAGAATGACTTTTAATTATTTGTGAAATAGAGTATCCAATATCTTTAAAATATTCTGTATTTTGAGGGCACCTGGGTGGCTCAGTTGGTTAAGGGTCCAACTCTTCATTTCGGCTCAGGCCATGATGTGCAGTTCATGAGTTCGAGCCCTGCACTGGGCTCTGCACTCTCAGCACAGAGCCTGCTGGGGATTCTCTGTCTCTGTTTCTCTTTGCCCCTCCCGCATTCTCTCTCTCTCTCTCTCTCTCTCTCCTCTCTCTCTCACACAAACACAAAATAAATAAACTTAATAAAATAAAAATATTCTGTATTTTGTAAACTATTATACATGGTTACTTTTTTATTATTTTTATTTTTTTTATATTTTTATTTATTTCTAGGAGAGAGTGAGAGACAGCGTGAGCAGGGGAGGGTCAGAGAGAGAGGGAGTCACAGACTGAAACAGGCTCCAGGCTCTGAACTGGCAGTCAGCACAGAGCCCGACGTTGGGCTCAAACCCACGAACCGTGAGATCATGACCTAGGTGAAAGTTGGATACTTAACCGACTAAGCCACCCAGACACCCCTCATGGTTACTTTTTTAAAAAAATAATTAGAATACAACTCTGCATAGATCAAATGATGCCATAACAAATAAATCCCAAAATATATAATGACTCAAGCAAAATGGAAATGTATTTCTCTTAGTAGTCATGTTAAATCTGAAATCAGTTCTCTTAGTTCACTGGCTAAAAGCCAGCAATCTGACCACACCTAACTGCTAGGGAGTCTGGGAAATGTAGTCTAGCTGTGTACCCATATGTGTATATACATGATAATAAAATTTTACTAAATTTTAATTTTTAATATCATCAAGATTCTAATAGACCATGGATAAAGGATATGATCACATAATCCACAGGAGGAGCTACAATTAGCAGATATCCATGGGAGAAAATACTCAGCAGCATCAACCATCATGTAAATTAAATAAAAACAGAGTGTCATTTTAGACATTAAAATAGCAAATATTTTAAAATCCTGATAAAATCCATTTGCGGACCTGAGTTTGATGAAACTAGTATAATCATACATAGTTGATGGCCTTGGAATTTGGTACCACCATCTTGGAAAGCAACCTAAACATATGGGCATTTATCCTCAATATATATGTCCAAAAAAAGAAATAATACATAAGTTGCTGAATAAAGTGAAACACTAGAATTAGCAGGAACATTTATTGATAGAAATGTTAAGAAATTATGATGTAGCAGCCGAAATGATAATTATGAAGGTGTGAGACTGTGCTCTTCCATAAATGCAAAAAAAAAATGGTGGACATATATATTAAAAATATTTTATTATTTTAGTTATATTGAACATATAAAATTTGCATTTTACACAAGAGTACAAATCTCCAGTTATAAAATGAGTAAGTTCTGGGGATGTAATGTATACACTGTGACTATAGTTAACAGTATTGTATAACTGAAAGTTATGAAGATAGCAAATCTTGAAAGTTCTCACAAGAAAAAAGGGTCACTGTGAGGCGGCCATGTGGTAACTAACCTTACTGTAGTAATCACTTTGCAATATACACTTAAATCAAATAATCATGTTGCATACCTGAAACTCACACAATGTTGTATGTCAATTATATTTCAATAATGCTGGAAAAAACAGAAAGCAACTTGCCCTGCAATCCCCACATATAATAACAAAGTGACACATCCCTTCCACAAAACTTTGATTTGGTCTCTCTCTCTTTGAATTCAAGTTAGCATGCTGTGTTTTCTTGATAAAAATAGATTTTAGAAAACAGTGATTTTTCTATTTTGGCAACATTTATATTATATTTTTAAATGTGTATGTCAAAGATAAAAGTTAGTAATAGTGATTTTTTTTGTTGCTGAGAAATGGTAATCTAGATACCTACTGAAGGGGTGCCTGGGTGGCTCCGTTGGTTAAGCATCTGACTTCGGCTCAGGTCACGATCTCACAGTCCGTGAGTTTGAGCCCCGCGTTGGGCTCTATGCTGACAGCTCGGAGCCTGGAGCCTGCTTCGGATTCTGTCTCCCTCTCTCTTTGCCCCTCCCCCGCTCGCTCTCTGTCTCTGTCTCTCAAAATAAAATAAGGACATTAAAAAAAAAACCCTACTGAAAATAATTCAAGGCATTTCAATCTGAATGGAAAAGCATTTTCCTTAACTCTGAAAACACAAAGTTTATTTGTAAGAAAGGGGAATAAACAGTTAACAGTGATTACCTATAGGTAGTGGAAGCAGGGATTCTGAAGGAAAAGAAGACATTTTTGACAAAATTATGCCCGTCCATATTGTTTAAATCTTTTACCATGTGCACATATGATTTTAACAATTAAAAAAATAGTATGTGTGCTATGATAGTAACTATGTGTGAATTATAGATGCTTATGGATATGTGCTAGCAGGGAAGACAGAGACAGGAAAAACAGTTGATTTGTTATAATGGTAGAGATTATGTGCAATTTTCCGCTTCCTCTCAATGTGAAAACAAAAGAACATCTGTCTAAAATACTTGGGGAAGTAAATAAAGTATAAATAATACATTAATGCGTGAGTGAGTGGGAAAGTACTGAATCAAGAAAAGAACTCATAAAATATTTATAAGAATCCACATTCGTGTGTGTAAATACAATTATTGCAGAACAGCCTAGACAGGAGGAAGTGGCTCCAAAGCAAGCCTTGCCTCTTAGCAAGTCAATCATAGACGGCATCCTGGAAGAAGCAGACTGTGATCTGTATTCGAAGGATGATAAGGATATGATTGAGTGAGAGGAACTTTTTGAACTTTGACCAGCTGTCCATACAGCCGTCTGTATCCCTGAGAAAACAAATAACCTCCCCATGCCCTCCTTCTTAGGAGATGACAAGGTGCTTCGGTTGTGGCATCCTAACATCAGCACTAAGCCGGTGGGGAAGCTTGTGGGGCACATGTTCAGCATCACCGAGATTGTAACCAATGAGAAGGAGCAACATGTCATCAGCCTTTCCTCTGCAAAGGTAACAGAAAACAACATAAATGAAACAGACTGTGTTTGCCCTTACAATCAGCCACTGGAAAATCTAGAACACATACAATTTTTGAGTGAAATAGCTGCTCGTCACTGAGAAAAGTACTGTCTATGCAGAGAAGGAACTGATGAGCTACTGTTCTGTTTTTGCTGAGAGGACGTGTAAAGAACATGGTTAAACATGTTAAAGTGTTAAAGGCAGGCAGTGCTGGAAACAGACCCAATATGGCCCGTCACCTGCAGACTGGAAGTCATCGACAAAGACAGAAAGCACGACAGCTCTGTCGTCGTTGCTGTTATTAAATGTGTCCTAAATGTTTTCACCAATGTCCTAAAAAATAAGAAAAAATGAGTTATGAATATTAGATATATTAGGACTGAGTCATTGTATTTGCAAAAATAATGATTATCTCCTCAAAAAAATACAACAAAATCAGCTCTTAAGTTTTTTAAGTTGAAGTATAGTTGACACCGAAAATCCGTTTAAAATTTTAAGAGCAGGTAAGTTCAGTAAAGTGGCTTGTGACAATAGCAATTTCTAAAAAATAAATAAATTTCTATATAAGAGCAGTGACACAATGGTCAAAGAGATAGCATTCGCAAGAGCAAAAATTGTGAAATACCTAGAAGTAAACTTAACAAGCAATATTCACCATTAATAGTAAGATAACTGATAACTATAAGGTTTTTCTTAGGTACTTGTTTTTGAAGAACATGAACAAAGCGATCTCCTATGTTTTCTGCATGGGAATATGGTACCATAAAAGATATTCTCTGTCAAATTAAATCATTTTAATGCTATTATTTTTTAATGCATCCATGATTATTTTAAGCATCAGTTTGCCAAGTTTAGTGTTAATGTAAAAATACCAATATACAAGAGTATCTTAGAAACTTTGCAAAATATCATTATAAGCCAGCATTTTTTCTTCTGTTGGATATTAACACACATTCTAAAGCTGCAATATATAAAACAGAACAGGAGTCCATGCAGAATGAATTAGACACATCCATGAAACAAAAGAGAAAAGGCAAGAATGAGTTCATGTGTGTGTGGGAATTTTGTATATAATAAAAGTAGCAACCCAAATTCATTAAGTGTTGAGAAAACTGATTAACCATTTAAGGAAAAAGTATTTAATCAGTTGATGGCTTCATAATAAACAGCAAAATACATCCCATATATATTTATTCCATTTATATTTTACATGTAAAAGACAAAAACATTAAAAAAATACAAAAACATTAAAAAAATACAAAAACATAGAGGTTCTGGAATTTTCCAGAAGAAAATATAGCCGTATATTCTTATAACCTTAAGGTAATTCCTAAGCATGAGACCTGTGGTTAATGGAAAAATAAATATGACTGTGTAAGCATTTAAACTTTTTGTGAATTATAATAATTCTCCTTTATCAAATGTTCGCTAAGTGCCAGACTCTGTGGTACATATTTTACTACTCAACTCACTTGTTGCTAATAACGGGCCTATAAAGTAATGATCACAATTTTGTTTGTATAAAGGCAAATAAGACCTAAGTAACTTGCCCCAGGTCACATAGCTACCTAGTGGCTAAATGTAGCCAATCCCCTGCCCCAACTCCAAACAGTCACCCTATACATTATTAAAAATATTGAAGACAGTTTAGCAGAGGAGCAAAAATGCAACGAAAATAACAGAAACGGGAATAAGATCCTTAAATGAACTTTTAGGCATTTATTCTTTCTTTAATGTTCATTTATTTATTTTGAGTAAGAGAAAGAGAGCCGGTGGGGGAGGGGCAGAGAAAGAGGGAGAGAGACCATCCCAAGCAGGCTCCACACCATCAACACAGAGCCTGAGGTGGGACTTGATCCCACGAACCCTGAGATCATGACCAGAGCCGAAATCAAGAGTTGAAGGTTAATGACTGAGCCACCCAGGCGCCCCTAGGCATTTGTTCTAATATAAGAATCAGGTAAGTGCCCAAAGACCTACGTAAAAGGATGTTCGTTGCACGGCTGCTGATACACTGATTTAAGAAAGAAGGAAGGAAGGAAACAAAAAGAGAGGGAAGGAGAGTGAGAAATTCAAAATCTAAAGTTAGGGCTTTGTCAGTGAGTTATTTTATTTGTTTGTTTTCCAGTGTTACTGAGATATAATTGATACATGTGCTGCCTAAGTTCAGGGTACACAGCACCGGGTTTGACTTACGTATGTTGTGAACCGGTTCCCACAGTAAGTTCAGGGAGCAGCGCCAGCTCACGTAGATTGAAATAAAAGAATGAAAATAAATTCTTTCCTCGTGGTGAAAACCCTTAGGATCTACTGTCTTCACAACTTCCATTCACATCACTCAGCCGTGTCCGCTACAGTCCTGTAGCTTATTTATCTTGTTCCTGGAAGTCTGTACCTTGTGACCCCCTTTCTTCCCACCGCCATCCCCTCCCCTCCATTCAGTAAGTCACGATGTGTCTTTTCACATCATAGAAATATCATACAGCCTTTTGGGCGCCTGGTGGCTCAGTCAGTTAAGCGTCCGACTTCGGCTCAGGTCATGACCTCAGATTCTATGGGTCTGAGCCCAGCGTCAGGCTCTGTGATGACAGCTTGGAGCCTGGGGCCTGCTTCAAATTCTGGGTCTCTCTCACTGCCCCTCCCCCACTCATTCTCTCTCTCTCTCTCTCTCTCTCTCTCTCTCTCTCAAAAAGTAAATAAACATTAAAAATCTTTTTAAAAAAGAAATATTATATAGATTTTCAATGTTATATAGACAAACACCGATGTAAAAACATCCAAACAATATATTATGTGAAATATAATGAAACAGCATGTAAGAAGTTATTTTAAATATTTAATATTTATGATATTATATTTAAATAAATAGTTAACTATTTAAAAATATTTCTTTGTCTATCATCAAAGGTTACCAAGGGTGATCAACAAGATGTTAGTAATTACCTGGGTGCAAGATTGTGGATGAATTAAAAATTTTTTCTTTTTTTGTGTTTTTTTTCTTTTCTTACCTATTTTTTACAGCAAATAAGCACTGCTTTTATAATATTTCTTAATTTTAATTAAATTTAAAAATTAAAATAAGTTATAATCTTTAATTATTAAAGATCAAATGAGCTTGTTCATGACTTATTCAGAAAGCGTTTATTTCTTGAGCATCTATTATGTGACAAAGCTCTGGGTTCTAGAGGGGAAACACCGAATGAAGCAGACAAGACCTTTTTCACAGGACATTTACATTCTGGGGGAAGAGAGAGACGAACAAAGTACCAAATCAACAGGAAAACAGTATTATAACGAATAGAAAATATAATTCTATTGTGGTGTGACTGAAAATCATCTCTGAAGAGGTGACAGAAAAGCTGAACCCAGAATGACCAGAGGAGCCGGCCCCACAAAGATCTGAGAAACGAGCAATTTGGCCAGAAAGAACAGCAAACTGGGTCCAAGCATGTTTTTGCTGCAGCTGCCATCATCATGTCTAGTAGTAACATTAACTACAGCAAAAAATAGCATATTTTACACATCTAGCACTCCTTCAAACTTCATCATATAAACTAGCTGTCATCCCATCAAGCTTTAATAAATCACCAGCCAGGGGACCCCTAGGTGGCTTCAGTCGGTTATGTTTCCAATTCTTGATTTTGAAGCCTGCCTAAGATTCTCTCTCTCTCTCTCTTTCTCTCTGTCTCCCCCACCTCCTTTCTCCCAAAAATTAAAAAAAAAGCATTTAAGAAAAATAATAACGAACTAAAATAAATCACTGGCCGGTCATGTGCCTACAACATGCTTTTTCTGGAGGCCTTCCAGCAGATTTTCATCCTTTCTCCTAGTTCCGCAGCTGTTTTCACCTAGATATTGTTTCCTTCTGCAGCTGTTAAAATTGTATTTCAGGTCACAGAGCTCAAGCGTTTGGCCACTGAGCCACACCTCCTGCTCCCAAATTGCTGATGGGCACTGACAGATGTAGGGAGAGCCTAAAACGTGGGGGCCATGGTCGGCAGCTTTCTGCCGCACGAGCCTAGACACCAAAGGTTATTTTTCTTCTTCTTGCTCTGAGGAGAGAAATACACATGCTCTGATGACTTCTAACAGTTGCTTTTTTTGTTTTAATTTTCACTTTGGAAGTGATACGAAGGAACCTGAGAAAAGGCGCAGCTTGACGAGGCTGGGGGTGTGCCTTAGAGCAAGAGGCAACGTCCTGAAGTCAGGTGCCAGGTGCATGTCAGAACAAGCCACGGGGTCGCCCGCCTGGCCTTCAATCTGGCTGGACGCCATCTGATTCCTGACCTTGTCTAAGATCCTGTCCTAAATGACAAGGATGAAGAGAATGGCCTCCCAAACTGGGCAGACCTAAACTGAAGAGTGACTCTGGTGGTGTGACCTAGGACGCATTGAGATCGCTGAGGAAGCTAACAGAGGACCTTCCTCATGTGGTTGGTGTGAGGATGAAATGAGATAAGGCAAGCAGACGCACCAGCCCCCCACCCCCCAACATCAGCAGTTATCAGAAAGGCGGGTGCTTTTCACTCTCCACAGTGGGGACAGGACTTGTGTTGATCTACTTGCGTTTGTCCTGAACCTCCTCTGTGGCCACACAGGGGTAGATTATGGGTGGGGTCGTGGCATGGGAGAGGGTGAGGCTTTCCAAAAAGCCCATGCTCCCGATGCTACTCAGTCATTTATATCCATCTCGTGCTGGCACCTGTCAAGTCTACATGAGGTTAAACAAAATCCACTCTCCGAGAGCCCCTGACGTGGCTCTGATGGTCCACAAGCTACCTCATCTTCTACTGAGCTGACGATGTCTAGGTTGCTTCATTAACTTCCATCTTTTCCACCTCAAAATATTTCTGTGGTCTTCTGTTTTTGTAGCTACTTTCTCTTTTCCTTCTGCCCAAGGCCAAGCATTCCTCTTCTTTCCCGAATCGAATCCCTGCTTTCGTTCTCTTAGGCGAACCCTGACCCGTCAAGAAGCTGTCCCATCAGTTCTCTTCTTATACGCCATGTCTCTGTCTTCAAGGTTCCTTGAAGGACTCTTTGGTTCTTATTTATCCTTTCCAAAATTTCTGCTTATCTAAAACTGAGTTGATTTTCCACTTCAAATTTCCTTTTCCTGACTTCTGGTCTTCCTCTAGCTGTTAATGATGGCATCTGTTTCTCACCGAACCATGACCAACTTCAAAGTCACTTTTAAACCTTCTGCCTCTCTAACCCTGCTCACTGTCCAGTCCCCAAGCCTCCATAATGTTTCTTATATCAGGTGCCTCATTCTTCTTCCCAAAAATATGAGCTTTGTGCAGACCCACTGAAGGGCTCCCAGTTGAAGGAGGCACATGAGAAGGCCCTTGCGGCCCTCCTCTCCCATATCCTCACCACCCGAATATTACACTGTCTTGTTAATCATCGTCTTACCCACTTATAACCCTCTTACATATCATCAAAGGCACCTCATGCCTTATAAATAGAGTTCACATTCTCTTTCCTGGTTTTTAAGGTTCTCCATGGTCTGGAACCAGATACCTTTCTAGTTTTGTTGCTACTTATTTGTCTTCAGATAGTCTAACCTCACCCAGCCTTTCCCCAACGTCTTCATGTTTTCCTGCCTGTGTCTGCAGCCACCGTCCTCCCATACCCAGCTGTTCTATTGAGCCTTTAAATCTCAGTGAAATATCACATCCTCCATGAAACCCTCACCAAGAGAAATATGGATTTCATCTCTCTTTGGCAGATAAGAAATGTGGGTCCTTGAAACAGACCCAGGGATAGGAGGAAAGCTGATCTTTTAAAATATGTTACCTTTAAGTCATAAAATCCAGAATTCTTTTCTGGCTTTAACTCCTTATGCTTTTTTGGGGGGAGGGGGGTAAGATTATTCTATATGATGTAAATTCCAGTTGGGCTTTTTTCCTCTACTTTTTGGATAACTGGAAGCATCCATGATTACGAGCCAGATTTTACTACTCCCAGCATTTTGTCACTTTCCGTCCTTGCTTTGCTGCTTGGGACATTCCATTTTGAGTAAACTGTGATTTGCAACATCCTCAGGAAGAAGAGCTACTTGTCTCTAATCTGTCCTCAGAGCAGACTGTTGGAAATTTTTCTGGGGAAGATCAATATACATTAGGAACCTTAGCTAATAAAATGTAGTGGCCAACTGTAGGGAAAAAATACAAACGAAGAGAAAGAGGGTGAAGGCATGTGCTCTGGGATTCAGATTCAACTTGAAGAGTCTGGAGCAAAAAAGAAAGTTTTTTTTTGCTTATGTACAGGCCTTGCTTTCCTTCTGTCTGTAACCTCAGGACAGCTCATCGACCATCTTCAAAGGAAGATCCCGTGGATAGTTCTGACCCATAGGAGCCAATGTGCCCTACAAAACAGTGGGGAACCAGCCGTACATGAAGCCCCCTCTGTTTGTGGCTGTCACTGTCTATTTGTAGAACCTGGGACACTTTGCTGTCATTACACATTTGCTGAAGATGGGTATGATATTTTGAGTTTTGCCCTTTGGGACTATTCCCTCTTCACCCCACCCCCATGCCCACCAGACGCCTTGCACAAATACACACACACCTTTGCATGTGCACACATGTTCACTACCGTCTACCTAAAGTAGCTATCTGGGTATACGGTTGCCATTAGCTTTCACTCCTTAGTTAACGCAATTCTTGAAGCCTGACATTGTTCTTTGGCTGGTAAACTGGTTGTATTTCAGATCTGTCCTTCTAGGAAACCTGACTTCCTACTGTGTCCGTATGAATCAACCAATAATATAAGACCCCCAGCTAAGGGTCTCATACTGTATCAGGCCCTGTGCCTAGACGTCTTTTGATGTAATCTCTGCCCAAAGGGAGTTAAAGATATAGTTGAGTAAATAAGGTGAAACTGCCAAAAATCTTTGCTGGCAAAACCTAGGAATGACAAAAACACCAACTTGAGTTCTCCTAGAGAATTGGAGTAAATTATGAAAGCTGACTTTGCAACTTGAAATCAGGAAGTCAAAAACCTGTAATCTTCTCAAAAAGCAAGGTTGACTTTGGCAACCTAACAAAACTTTAAACGCTCACACCCTTTGACACAAAAATTCCATTTCTGGAATTTATCAAACAGGTATGTTTAGACTACTATATACAATTACATGTACAAGGAGGTTCTATCACTTTACTAAAAGAAAATAAAGGAAATAAGTATAATCCCATCAGTTGGGAACTAATTGAAATAAGTTATAGAGCCTTCACACAGTAGACTACTCTACAGCCATTATAAAGGATGAAGTACATTTTAGTAGTTAAATATGTCCTCATATAGATGTAAGCTCTTTCTGTATGTGACCTCATTGAAAGTTTGTGATAACTCAGTGAGACAGGTTCTGATATAATCTCTCTTACGAATGTAAAAACTAAGGCTCAGAGATGTTAAGTGATTTACCCAAGGTCACACAGCTAGTAAGTGGCGAAAGAGGATTCAACTGAGCTTGTCTGCCTTCAGAGGTGGTATCTCCCAACAGTGATTAACCTAAGAAGTTGAACTGGAGGGCCCAGAAGGAGTGGAGAGGTGGAAAAGGGGACTTTGGTTTTTGTACTGTTTGCAAGTTTCTACTAGGTACCAAAATAACTTGGTAATTAAAAAGTTAATTTTTAAAGGCATGCTGGCTGTCCTCATTTCATTTCTGTTTGCCAGTTATCACACAGGGAAAATGTGAGAACAGGATAAGAGAATTAACAGTTTTAGTTCCACGTAGGATTGTTTTTTCCTCTTGTTATTTGGAAGAGCTTAAAAAATACATTTGTGCATTGAATTCCCTACACAGGCGACGTTGAATGCCTACCATTTGTACCGCACTGTTACACATACCCTTTTTCAAATATAGTATTTGTCTATAATACTATGTTAACCCTCAAAAGAGTCATAATATCAGAGATCTTCAGGCTCTTCCTATGTAAAATTATGTAACCCTAATTTGATTCATTTGGGGTCTAAAACCTAATTAACCTCTGGTAGTCGTTGGGTAAAACTAGGAAAGCTGGCAAATCCCAGCTTCCCTTGGCAAATCCAAAATGCTGAATTCTCCATGCCCCTCCCTCTATTAAATGACACTGCAATTCTAAAGACTTCGGCCAATACAACTTTTGGCATCTCACAATATTCAAATTTCTATTCAAATAGCCCTTCCAATGCATGATCATTACTTATGTTGTATCCACTCTGTTGCCTTGTGAGAGCCTGTCCAAGAACAGTAATAATAGTGCTTCTACTGATCTTTTGCTTCTGGAGCATCTAGCTCGGAATTCCAGAGTTATTTGCTCTAAAAGAAATCGAGCATATCATGTTAGTTTTGCACCTTTTTACAATCCTTTTTTTATGTATCGAAGACGAGCGCCTACCCATCAGATATTCTGCTCTAGTCACTCGGTAATAAACACCTATCAAGGAGAAAAAAGCAGTTTATTAATGTGTTTGGAGAATAGTGATTGGCATTGAGATTGCAAGAAAAGACCGGAAACCTGGTTGAGGCAAAATAATCCTCAATCCTGGCTCAGACGCAGGTAGAGTTTTCAAACTTTTTTACTTTATCATTATTTATAAATTATTCCTCGCAAAGCTTCAGGGGAGGCCTTCCTATTGTCCTTCTCTTTCATTATTTAGGGATGAACAACTTTATCCTCAAAGACTTGCAGCCTTGCAATTGAATTTTTCTCGGTGTGAGAAAAAACAATCCTGCCACTGAACCCCTGCATTCCCAGTTTGTTTGAAAATAATAATTATTTTGTAATAATAGTCTTTTCTAAAAAATGTTTATTTATTTTTGAGACAGAGAGAGAGAGAGAGAGAACAGGGGAGGAGCAGAGAGAGAGGGAGACACAGAATCAGAAGCAGGCTCCAGGCTCTGAGCTGTCAGCACAGAGCCCAATGCGGGGCTCGAACTCATGAATTGTGAGATCGTGACCTAAGCTGAAACCAGGAATCGGACACTCAACTGACTGAGCCACTCAGGCGCCCTGAAAAATCATTATTTTTACTGCTACTAGAAGGCGAATACTTTTTGTAATCTCTGTTTTAGACAAATAGGTAGTACTTAATTTACAAATACCGCATTCTGCATCCAACGGCTTCTCTAGTGGAAGCCTCCTGTCTTCTTAGATTATTTTCTTTCTACAGCCACTCCGTCTGTTTCTGAAACATTGCCCTTCCTAATCCTTCAGGCCTGACCTGGCTCTACGTCTGTCCCTCAGGCTTTGAAGCACTAACACCGGTCACAGAAACACTCTGCACCCTGAGGGAAATGAATAGAGAAAAGAACTAGAATCGACAGATTCTAGAGCCTCATTGATAACACTGCCCTTCTTTCCTCCAAAGTAGCTAATGTATTAAGACCATCTACAAACCGAGTCAGTGAATTATGTTTTCTGACGCTGCCCCATCTATTAATTGATTTATCCAATTACAGTGTACTGACCGTCTGCTACACTATATAGTGTATACTGCAACACTATAAATACTGTAAATCCCTACAAGGTCTGGACCAAGACAGAGAATAAGCAAGAGTGCAGACCAAAACCCAGATAAGTAACCAACCTAACTAAAGAGAACACAGAAGACACTGGGGAAACAATCAAATAGCACATGGACCCTCCTTCAAGCAAATCACAGTTTATTTATTTATTTTTTAATGTTTTATTTATTTCTAGGAGAGAGAGAGAGAGACAGCGTGAGCAGGGGAGGGTCAGAGAGAGAGGGAGATACAGACTGTGAAACAGATTCCAGGCTCTGAGCTGGCAGTCAGCACAGAGCCCGACGCCGGGGCTCGAACCTACGAACCGTGAGATTGTGACCTAAGCGAAAGTCGGATGCTTAACCGACTAAGCCACCCAGGCGCCCCATAGCAAATCACAGTTTAGTAGAGAGGCCCACTGAGTAAATCATCATATGACACTTGCTAATTGCTAGCACTGTGCACAGGTATTACTGGCATGCAGAGCTGGGAGGGTGACCAATGGAAGTTGTCCAAAGGAGATGACATTTTAGTTTTTGTTTCATTTTGAACAGTACTATGTTTTTATACCACGAGTACACATATAATTGTCCTTAAACCATAGATTGTTCTACTTTGCATGTTTCAATGTTCTTTATAAATATAGTGAATAAATCCTAATGAAGTTTCCTTTTTTCCACTCGCCACTGTGTGTTGAGAGTTATCTGTGTTATGACATACGGCTTTAGTTCATTTATTTTAATGGCTACACAGTATTCTATCATATGTGTATCACATATTTACCCAACTTGACCGGTGACCATTGGATTTGTTTCTACCCTTTGTGGCTTTGGGATTGTTGCCTTCGTTGAACAGAGATTTTTTTTTTTAATTTTTAAATGTTTATTTATTTATTTTTGAGAGAGACAGAAAAAGCAGGGTAAGTGCAGACAGAGAGGGAGACAGAATCGCAAGCAGTCTCTGTACCATCAGCACAGAGCCCGATGCAGGGCTTAAACCCACAAACCACGAGATCATGACCTGAGCTGAAACCAAGAATCAGACGCTGAACCGACTGAGCCACCCAGGCACCCCTGAACAGAGATTTTTAATTCTAATTCAGTTAAATATATCAATCTTTTATGGCTCATGCTTTTTGTGCTTATTGAAGAAATCTTTTTCAACCCTTAAGTCCATAAGGATATTCTCCTCTAAATTTTTTCTAAAAATTATAGTTCCTTTTACATATTTAAGGCTCTGCATATGTCTACACACACTTGCACGTGTCTGTATGCTCGCTCCTCTGTATCTCTGGCCTTCGACCACCTGGCCCCTTGGGCTCCAGTCTAGAAATAGGTCTGGTCCCTGAGCCAGAAGTAGTCTTGGTTTAGTTCCGGGTCAGAAGGCAGTGTCTCCCTCTCCCGGGTCCCCTAGTTTTCTAAGCAATATGCCTCCGGATGAGAGTACAGCACAGCCCGTTGCTTCTCAGTCTCACTGCCGTGTTCTGCCTGGGAGAACTGAGATGCTTCCGGTCCTGTCACTCTCTCGTTTGGATCCATAAAGATATGTCTCTTGCTTTGAAGCCTTGGTATTTCTTTTTCTTTCTCTCTCTCTTTTTTAATAATATTTTTCCTCCTATTTCTCTGTGTTTGTAGAATAAATTGCCCATCGGGGCATAAACTTACTGAACCTTGACTCCTTAATTCTCTGTATGACAGATTTGAGATAGGAGTAGCAATGAACTACACAGCAGAGGGTGTTGAAAAAAGGAAACTGTAGAGAAGAAGAAAAGTATGTGATGTGCAGAGACCAGAATGAGAAGGAGGGTTTTGGAAACTGGGAGCAGGCTGGTGTGAGGGTAACAGAGGCAACCTGAGGGAGAGGGCGGGAGAAAGCCCCGAGACAGGTGCGCCATGATCGGCCAGCCCAGCAGTCACCACTTCCCCGAAACCACACAAACCACCTAAAGAACAGAACACCGAAGAAGAAAGAAATATGAAGAAAGAAAACAGAATGAGTCTATAGAAAACATTACAGATTTCAACAATTCAGTGAGTGCAGTGTGCTAGACATTCTATGTCTGTCGTAGAATCAAGAAAACTGAGGCTCAAGGGATTTAAGTGATGGGCCAGAACTGAAATCCAAATCCTCTTCCGCCCTGTTCCCTTGTTCTTTTATAGCAACCACAATGAAGAGCAGACACACATACGGTAAAAAGCCTGCCAACCAGGAATGCATCTCAACCAAAGCAATACAATCAGAAACAATTTGAATAGAGATCAATATCTTTGACACTCCTTGGTTTCACTTTTATGTTTTTCTCCTACTTGTCTCTTATTCTGGGCTCTGAACCTAAATTCATAAATAGTTCATTATACTTGTTTACCTATGATACAAAAGACTGATAAGGTTCAATGTTCTAGCTACCCCCTAAATTTGCGTTTTTACTCTAACAAAGGAAATAACTTCTACCTATACAAGTTCTGCGTAACACTGGCCTACAGAGCATATGTATTAGAGGCAAAACTCCTTACCAATGTTCCCTAAATCACATGACTTAGACAACTTTATGCTCCTACATATAAGAATCAAATTGCCTTTGGGGCGCCTAGGTAGCTCAGTCGGTTAAGCGGCCAACTTCAGCTCAGGTCATGATCTCATGGTCGGTGAGTTCAAGCCCCGTGTCGGGCTCTGTACTGACAGCTCAGAGCCTGGAGCCTGCTTCAGATTCTGCGTCTCCCTCTCTCTCTGCCCCTCCCCTGCTCAAGTTCTGTCTCTCTTGGTCTCAAAAATAAATAAAGGTTAAAAAATTTAAAAAAAAAAAAAGAATCAAATTGCCTTTGTAACAGTGAAGTTTTGAACTCCTTTAACTCAATTACAAGTGTCTCACATAAGAAGGCAGTATCTCCCTGTTAACAAAACTACTTAGAGTTTACATGTAATTCTATAATGATTATTCATTTACTCAACAAATATTCCAAATGAATAGGTTAATACTAATTATTATAAAGTGAAAATAGTATTTAAGGATGCATGCTAGAAAAATGTGACCTTGATCAAATCACACTTATTTCTGAAATTCAAGCACGCTGTAACTTGCTTACAAAAACAGAATAATAAATAAGACAAAGACAGACCAGTTATCTCAAATGACAAAGGGTAAACTTGACCTTACTTTTGCTGAATTTATACATTTTTGTTCTTTCCATTCTCTTGTATCAATCTGAGCTCTATTTGAGTAATTATGTGATTCTCTTTCCTTTCTCAAAGGAGAGCTTGAATGACTGATTCCCCACACTCTTACTGCTTTCTATAATCCTTATGTCCCTGGGCAGGAGGAGGGGAAGTTCTTAGAAACCTCATTTAATAAGATGGTCTATCTTCTTAAGTCATACAAGAGCAATGTAAAACCCTCCACCTAAAATATAAGTCTTCTATCTATTCTCCAATCCATAATGTAGAGAGAGAGGTGGCTTCATTTGAACTGTAAGTCATGATCAGTCTTCTAGATTCTTAAAGAAAAATAAATACTGTTTCTCTGTAATGATAGAGAAGTCTAGTTCCTTTAAGCAAACTTTTAATTGCTGCTGCTATTTTCCTTTGATATTAACAAACAATGATTGAACCAAGAACCAAATTGGAGTTTTGCAAATGTGCGCTCATCACATATATCATACTTGCTGCAAGATTTTAAGAGCATACTGCAGACTTTGAAAACGGTTCACCTAAATAGTTTTGAGTGGAGAATATAGGGTGCAGACGTGGTAAGCTATGCTCTTTCTTTCCCCAGGTTTTCAGGGTGTGGGATATACAGACTCTTTCACTACTACAAGTCTTCCACGACAGCCAGGGAGGGCCAGGAGACATGCAGATTTATTCTATGGTATATGACTCCAATAATGGCATGCTTATTACAGGTAAGTGTACCCAGTGAATGGCAGCCAAAACTCTTGGCTTTTAGCCTTTTTTTAACTAGCACTTGAAGAAAACTAGCTAGAAGAAAAGCAAAAGTAGAAGGGGAATGTGCAAACTGTGATTCATCACAGTAGGTTTCTTTTTTAGAAAGAGAGAGAGAGAACATGAGTGGGGAGGAGGGGCAGAGGGAGGGAGAAAGAGAAAGAGTGAATTGTAATCAGGCTCCATTCTCAGTGCACAGCCCAACTCCTACAACTGCGAGATCATGACCTGAGCTGAAATCAAAAGTCGGACATCCAACCAACTCAGCCACCCAGGTGCCCCAATCACAGTAGATATTTAATTCAGTTCCACCCAGTCCTGTCTTTCCATGGCTGGGTAGATAAAACATATGACTGCACTTCCTCAAAAAGACCAGGTCAGTGCTCTAAGTTCTTGAGTCTAGGATGATGGCTTGGGTTAAGCAAGAAGTGAGATGTGATGTGTTGCTACATAGAGGGCAAGCCAGGTCTGTTTTGACTCTCGGGAGCTGGAATGTGATCCTTCTTGGAGTGGCTGCACCAGCATGCTGAACCAATGCTCCCTTTGGTCAGTGAAGCAATTTGACCCCTATGCATTCTGGTGCTGAGACAGTTAGTTAGAAGGTGCCGACCCTCCCACCTGCCTTTGCTTCTAGACAATGAAGTGGAGAGAGAGGATACAATACCAAATAACAGATACCCAGTGCTGACACCAACAGATTGGTTTGCTTTTCTTGTTGTCTCTTAAAACAAACAAACAAACAAAAATGCTTCCTAAAGTCACGAAAGATTCTGCTAAGGTATTGAGGTTAAATGTTATTCACATGCATGCCTTCTGGCTTTGGAAGAAAAAATACACGATATTAACTGTACTTCTTCCTTCTGGAACACCAACTCTGAATGCATTTCCTAAGCATTTTCCCACTGACCACCTGTTCTGAGTTCCAGTGGGATTAATTAGAGCAGGGAAATTGTTGCTGCTATCTCTGTCGGTGGAGAATATAATTATTTTTTAACTCTGAGGTCTTTTTTCCAAACTGGCACTTCATACTTGATAGGCAATTTTCTACCTTGTAAAACAACTTAATTCTAGGTATAAGCACTCCTCCTCTTTATTATCTCCTCTGAAAATAACATGCCAATAACTGTAAGCATATTCTCCTGGTATCCCAACTTGCATGTTTGATTAGTGGGCTCAGCATTTCCAACCCATTTATCATCAGGGTAGCTAAGGACTCAAGCATCAAGACAAAAGAAGGAAGAGGAAGAGGAGGTAGAGAAAATCAAGATTGCGTCCCAGTTTTATGTAATCCTGACAATACTTAGCCTACAAAAATATAGAGTTCTGCGTATTGCTTACATGGACTGCAACCATCAACTTGACATCAGAATTACATGAAGCTTATCTCTCAGATTCTATTTTATGCTTTCATATGAAGCTGCCGTAGTAACCTCCTAAACCCCAAGGACAGCAGCACCACATTCTGGAAATGTTTTGTAGAATATACTGTTGTTAACTGTCATGTTGTTGTTTTTATTATTCCTCTGTCAATACGACTACCTTTTGTAAAGTTCTTTTGCAAAGTGCTATCATGTGCTTTCTTCATTTGACCTGTACAACCACATCCCTGAGGTAGGAATTATTACTTATCCTATTTTATAAATGACAAACCAAATATTCAACAGTTCAATTGGCTAGTTTTAAAACACAGGTTAAAAGGTAGAGCTGGGATTCAATCCCACAGTTTCTGGCTCCTGAAACCGCATTCTTTCTCTCTAACTGCATTGTTTGCATAGCCCAAACCACTGGTTCATTAGCATAAATAAAGTTAGTCACAATATAAAGTTAAATGATCGACCAAAAAGCTCTGAGTGTTGGTTATTTGGTTACCATATTCCTCTCACATGTCCACATTGGGATATTTGAACTGAGAAATATTACCAGAAAAGCCTTTTAAGTCCTTCTTTACACACGAACAGAATTTATCTTAAAATTTAAGCACCTTATGAAAGTGCTTAGTAACTCCTGCTGAACCTTTTCCTACACGTGTGATTGCAAAGTCATGAGAAACCCAATACAAAGGGTTGAACTTTGGTAATTTACTCTCCACATCGATAAAACAGAGAAGTTTCTTTTTGTTTGATCTTTGAAATGCTTTGAGATTCTTATTTCTATTTCTGGGCGTTACACTGAAACAGATTACATGGCTGATTTCGAGAGTTAGATCATATTTGCCATTTGCAGTCTTCCTGTAAAACCAAAACAGCCCCCTTAGGAAAATGCAAATAAGAAATATCTGCTCTCCATCTACTTCCCCGTGGTCATTTGGAAATTAATTGTATTTAATATTGATGTTGTAAGCACTGGCTGGCGACCGTTCTTTCATTACATTTAATAAGAATGTGTTTACAGAGTGCTTTATCATTTGTTGGTTGGAAAAGACTAACAATAAATTCCGATCACTAAATGGAAGTTTACCTTCAGCAGAAAGCTGACCATCACTGTGATTACTCTACACCAGATGGAGAGGCATGTGGTAGACTCTCTAAAAAAGGAAAATAGTAGACTATAAAATTAATAGAAAAATGGGGATCATTGACAATAGGGTATCAACGAATCCAAATCGCCCACACTTGAAAATTAATGAAGCCTTCAATGAATGCTTTTCTCTTGCTGAATAACATTGGCTTTATTTGTCAAAAATGTTTTAGAGAAAAAGAATGTGTCTTCACCTCATTAAATATCCTAGGAACTGATATTACGAATCCCACTGATTGGTCCTTTCCAAACACGGCTGATTGGGTAAACTCCTTTGTGATTCAAAACTTCTAATATTGGGTATTTGTTAAATACTTATTTCTGTTCTAGGATCTAGTGTCATGGACATGTATCCTCTGACGAGGATGGTACAAGATACAAAACAGATTCCTCACACTCATGAACGAGAGATCAATGTCATGCTTTACAATGGATATTTTCACCAAGTCCTTACTATCTGTTCTGAATCCATAATCAAGGTGAGTACAAATTGGCTCTTCAAAGAGAAAAGTCAGAGCTAACAGAATTTTCTCTTTTTACAGGTAAGTCTTTGGGTAATTAAGTAAATGTAGTAGTGCATTTAATGAGACTCGATAGTAGAGCTATTTTTAAGCATTCACGCACACATGAAAACAAGTATTTTAAGCCAGCTCAGACAGCTTGCTATTTGCTTTCAAGAGAGAGTGTACATGAGCAGGGGAGGGGAAGAGGGAAGGAGAGGATCTTAAGCAGGCTTCGTGCTCCGTGCAACACCCCACTCGGGGCTCAATTCCACGACTGTGAGATCACAACCTGAGCTGAAATTAAGAGTCTGACACTCAACCAAATGAGCCACCCAAGCACATCTAGACTTTTTATTAAGCCATACACTGAATTAAATATATAAAGCTAGTTTTTACTATCAGAATAGAAATTTTAAAGGAAATATATCAAGGAAAGACAACCAGGATAGACGATAGATAGATAGATAGATAGATAGATAGATAGACAGATGATAGATAGATAGATAGATAGATAGATAGATAGATAGATGATTGATAGATAGGTAAATAGATGATAGATAATTTTTAAATCTGAGCTATGTGAAGAAGATATGTTAAGAAGGAAAGGAAAGAAATTTATAATGTTTACTGTGACTCCTATAGGTCCAGGATGTATACCAAGTACCTCAAACCTATGAGCTTATTTAATCTCCATGCTGGTTCTTGGTGGACATATAAAAGTTTCCATTTTAAATATGAGGAAACTAGGACTCATGGCAATCAAGCAACTTGCCCCAGATCGTATGACTAGTAAGCATCGTAGCTAGGATATGAACCCAGGTTTTCCTGATGTAGATACCTATGTCTGTTTCTCTGCATTCCTCTGCCCTGTCATTAAAGGGTTCCCCAGAGGCCAGGGTACGTAGCCATCCTGAGTGCACCTGTAACGACAACCACTGAAGCCATCCGGCAGTGATGGCTGGCAGTGGTCACTTCAGAGTGTTGTCCTTTCATTTCATGCACACCTTCCAAAAGGAGAGAGCTCGAGCAGTAGAGAGCATCCTCTGGGGACCCTTTCAGTTCCTTCTCAATCATTGATCTTCTATGCTCTTCTGCTGGAGACTTTCTCGGGTCAAAATCTCCTGAGTTCACTTAATTACCAACTGTTTCTGATATTGCCTGCAGAATAAGTAGAGGAAAACTAAAACTAGGGGGGAAAGTCTTCTCTGTAAGAGGAGAAGTAGGGGAAGGAATGCATCTAGGTGAGTTTTCATTATGATTGATTGGTTGAAGAGCAATCCTACTTCAGGCCAGGAAATGGGTGATGTCTGAAACGTGTTCATGCAGCATCTTTCATTTCTCCCTTGAGGACTCTCTCTAGACTTGGGACCACTCAGAGGCTGACACTGTGGGCTCTGGGGCCAGACTGTCCTCATTCAGATCAGTCGATGGCCCTTGGTTGGTTACCTGGCCTCCAGAAGATTCCATTGAGCTCCATTTGGTCCCTCTCCTTCTTCCAGCTGCAATACCTGTCTCTCAGCTGTTCTGGAGGGACAATGTACCTTCCCATCCCTGGCCCTTTGCTTATGCTGCCCTGTCCCCAAATACCTCGAGGGCCACCACTCTGTGGGGTCTGTTTTATTACTCACTGACAGACTAGTTTACACGTTAGCACGGCAGATCCATGAAGAAGGAGAGATTTAGACCAAAGGCTGGAGGTCTAGAGCCTCTCCTTTGTTTCCAAAGAGTGATACTGACGTGTCTTGACTTGCTTCTGGATTTTTCAATCACACCCAGCCTGATTACACAGACAGCTTTCTCTGAAGTCTTTCTCTGTCTCTAAGAGCCAGGCCCACGTCCCTAATCAGAACACTTCTTGGAAAGGTCAGTGAGCTTCTTCCACAGGGTTCTATTAGATTCCATGTGTTAACCACAGATTCTGGGTCCTGTGACCCCTGGCTATTTTGGATGAATGTCAACAGGGAATAAATCCAGTTTGACTGCTTTGTCTGTTATACTCATAATTGTTACATTTCTATCTTGCTGTGAATCTTGCTTCGTGCTTACAGTCGCAAAATTGACTACTTCCTCCACAGCCAGGGCTGCCTGGAATAGTTACTGCCTGTCTCAGCCACCTGCGTGCACAGCAGACATGGTCCAGAGTAGCACAGTAACTACTAGACAGCAACGCATCTTTGAGAACTTTGTTTGATCCAACCAACATTCAGAGCGGAATGTTGGGAAAGAGTTTAGAAGTGCAGAGTACCAATTTTGAGGCTTTTTGAATGTTGTAAAAAATTTTAATAACTGAAGGGTATATGGATAATTTTATTTTGTTGTTGATGTTGTCCTTGTTCTTTCCTACAGGTATGGGAACTCGAGACTGGCCTCCAAATATACCAGATTTTAGACCCTCATGGCTTCAGTGTTGAACTGACTTCTGCAGCTATTGATGAAAGTGGATTTCTTTTTGCCACAGGAGCCCATAACGGTCAGACTCATATCCAGAATGTTGCCTCCCTGGTTTAGTGTCCTGAGAATTTGTGCTAGGAGCTCATTTGTTGTGTGGGGTGGAGAGAGCACAAATCAGGCTGGAATGAGTCAGCATGCCAGACAGAGTGCTCACTGAGCAGCAGCAGACTCTTCTCTAATGAGCACCAAAATCCTTTGTCAATACCTGACATCACATTTATATTATTGCTTTAAGGTTTACAAAAGTCCTTCACACATAGCTCATTCTATCCCTCGTGGGACTTATTTGTGTTGCGTTGACTCCTTTTGCCCTTTTAGTTTGGGTATGGACATTAGAGAGATGGACATTAGATTTATGGCTGGCTGATAATATTTTTACTGACAGTAGACTTGAGGGTCAGACAAAAATCCAGTCAACTTTTTTATAAAATACCCAGAATTCTCTATTGGATTTGATTATAAGTCTAAGCTCCTTAGGAACACACACCAGGTCACACTTGGCAGCAGATGTCAGTCTCTGGTGGTATTAGGTCACTTGCTGCTCCTCATGCTATCTATTGAGCACTGGATAGAACCTTCTGGAACTAAGCACTCCATTCACCTCACCTATCATGTCACCTTGGTCTGACTTCACACAACAGAACTACTTTATCTAGACCATGTGGTCAACTTGTATGCGCTACTCATGGTTTATTGATTCTAGAGATATATGTACTAAAGAAATCCTTGCTTGTAAGCCTGGAGATCCGTGTACATGCTGATGTGAAAGTCTGATTTTTTAAATTGTGACAGACAACAATACACATGAAATAAAACCACGAATGCTAAGTGCAGGAGTGTGAATTGGTGCGACTGCTCTGCGTGTGGACAATTCTTAAGAAAACAGTCTTTCTGCTCTATAAGCACACCTACGTACATAGGAAAATTAGTTAAAATAGAAACTCTGAGCAATGTATACAACTATTTTCAGGCGTAAGCATTAGCAATTTATATGGGTGCGACTAAGTTAGTATTACTTTCAGGCCAGTAAGTCATATTTCATTGTTAGTGCTAGAGTGGAGACTTTCTTCAAACATGGGCAGTTTGTCCTCTGCAGAGTAATCGTCAAAGGTGCGGAAACAGCCTTGGACACCTTGGGAAGCAGGATCCTCTGGCTCCTGGGGCAGCTCTGCTCAAGCCAGCAGGCCCCCCTCATTCCCATCGACACACCACCTGAGCTGAGCAGGACCTCTCCTGGTTCTCTGTGTATCCATTAAATTTGACTCCTGAAGTCCCAAAGTAGCAGGAAATCTGGGCCATGAGACTGTGGTCCAAGTATCCAGGACTGGATGGGAGCATTCCTTCTTTTACTTGTTTGTATGACTGTGTTCCTCCAAGATCATAAAGTCCTTGAGGGCAGGAACGATGCCTCTTCACTTTTTATTCCCAGCTCCTCGCACAGTGCTGAATATAGGGAGAATTTAGTCGGTGTTTAATGATGTTGTTAGTGAGTAAACATATGGTAGGAGTTGTGAGTGTTGCTGATAGAGGGAACCTGGCATAAGGGGAGAAAAACAACACAGAACATTCCAGGTGTCCAGCGGGAGTAGAGCTGGGGAATAAGAAGCAGGAGCCAGGGTGAGATTAGGGTTACCCCAGGGGAGGGTACCCAGTCCCGTGGGGGGCTGTCCACTGGATTCTAAGCCTGAGGCGACCCCAAGAAAAGCCCACACAAGATGATTCCTACAGGAAGTGATGACCTAGCAACAGGCATTCAACATCCACACTGTTTATCAAGCCTCCTGGCCCCTTCATCAAGCTCCCCTAAATCAAATGACCCAAGTTAATGACAAAGAAAATAAGATTTCAGATGTAAGAAGAAACTCAGCACCCCTTTTGCATTCCCTTCACATGTAACCAATAAAACAATTCAAAGCTTGATAGATTCTTACCTGCTGGAATTCTCTTAAACTTATTATTGCCCAGTAAGAGCTAAAGTCTTTGAACATATCAGCACCTTAGGAAATTGACATTATTGGACTGATATTTTACTACAGCTGACTATTGTGGCACAATATTAGATAAATAGGAAGATATTGGAGGCTATTTAGCAAACCGAAGGACTTTGGGACAATGAGGGCAGAAAGATCCACTTCATACAGAAAGCTCAGCTAGGAGAGGCTGAGTGTTTCAAAGAAAGCTGTCACAAATTTCAAAACATTGCCTAGTCCTGCTAATTTTTATTAGCCTGTGACAAATCAAGGCATACAGGGGTTCATTTTGTGCATAGTAACGCTAAGGAGACTCACACGTTACAGTAGGAAATAAACATAGGATAAATGGTTGGCAGAAAGCTTTCAATTAGATCAATTTTTTAAAGTTTATTTATTTATTTTGAGAGAGAGAGAAAGCATGTGTGAGTGGGGGAGGGGCAGAGAGGGTGGGAGAGAGAGAACCCCAAGCAGACTCCCCGCTGTGGGCACAGAATCCTACACAGGGCTCGATGCCAGGAACCGTGAGATCATGACCTGAGCCAAAATCAAGAGTTGGACGCTTAACTGGCTGAGCCACCCAGGCACTCCTAGATCAACTTTGTCTGTGATAAAAGCCAAGCTTTCTATAAATTATTTTTATCTGCATAGTGTTTTTCCTGTGTGCTCAGGAACAGTTAAAATCTGGGACTTTGGCAGTGGGCAGGAGATGAAAACGTTGCCTGAAGGGAAAGACTGGAAGGAAGAAGAACACTGGCTAAGGCGCCTGATTTTCCTGAAAGCTCAGGAAAAACACCAGTACTTGATCCTTGCCTTGGAGCAAAACGGGAAGATCAAAATGATCCAGGTTTGCAATCCCAGTTTTATATTTGTACCCTACGTTCTCTCGTTGGGGAAATCAGCGGAACCTGTGGATGATCGCCATTTCACGCCTCTCTTACCAGTCATCTGAGGATAGCATTTCTCCACCAGTCTTCCTAGGAGGCTCCAATTAAGAGCATCCTTCCCCAAGTCCCAGCGAAGAACAAAAAAGAATAGATAATTGGCGGCAGCATCTCACCCAGCCAGCATTTGCTGAAGGATTAGTCAGGAGCCCCTGGAGCAGGTATCAAGGTGAAACCGACCCACAGCTGCCATCTCCGACATTGTTTATACCTCATCTGGGGATAATTCCCTGGTACAGTGCCCCCCAGCAGGCTCAGTGTAAGGGAGCAATGATTCCTCTGCGTCCTCAGAACTCATAACGCATTCAGGGATGCTCAAGTCCCTTTTTCAGTTTGTCACCAAAATTGCTTTGTTTACTTTAAGGTTAACGATGCAATCTGCTCAGGGCCATTTCGGAAGGCTTGCAGCAGGCTAATTTATTTTTGCGGCAGGCTATTACCACCTGAGAATGCTAATACCTTCTTCATATTTAAAATGAAGGCTAGCGCATTTATCCTGGGTACTGAGTGGATCTCTCTGCCTGGAACTTGAGGACTCATTGAATTTATTATTCCCCTTCTGAAAATTAAAGTCAGAAAAAAAATCTTAAATTAGGGCAGCCATCATGAAATTTCAGCATTGATTAATTAAGGTGACTGATGGCCCCGCTGCTGGAAAAAAAAAAAGGAGTGGAAAACATCCCTGATGCAAAATAGTCTTCCTATGTTGTGTGAGCACTCCAGACAGCACCGTAGAAAGGGTGTCTTCCTTATACACTCTACCACACGACAACACAAGGATTTCCCTTCTTTCACTTAGTACAACTGACCACGTGTATGCATTTCCTAACAGACAATGTCTATTATAAACAAGCCTTTTATATCCATTCCAAAAAAAAACCAAAACAAAAAACCAGCCTCGTGCTGTTCCCACGTCAAAACTGGTTTTGGTTTTATTGCAGCATTGTTCATTTTGATTATTCCGGTTCTCCATGTTCCAAAACCCCCTAGACTAAGCTTGATGAAGACTGAAAACCTCTCTTATTCACATTTGTATTCCTCCTCTGCCCTAAGCAGATGCTGATTAAGGATTGAGAGAATGAAGAAATATAAGAAACCTTTTATAAGATATGTAATAATTTGTATAAATCTCAAAAATATGATGTTACGTGAAGCAAGAAAGTTAAAGAATTCATATAGTTTGGGTAACATTTATAAATAGAAAGCAATATCATTATATACATACATGTATATATGTACAATAATATGTAATATGTGTATGTAGAATACACATGTAACTTTACGTCAAAATATTAAAACGTCCATAACTAACACTGTATTCAGGTGACTAATTACCTCTGCAGAAGGAAGAAGACACAGGAACTACACTAAAGAGATCTAGACAGGATTTAAGACTTGATAAAGCCAGGTTGAGGGGTACATCATTGTATGTTCTTTTTTCCTCTATACCTTTAAGAGAGCTCAAAATAAAAGAATGAATTGAATTTTTCATATACTCACTGTATTTCTCCTCAAGGGTAAGGAAGATGATATGTGCCTCATGGTAATATGGGAGTTGCCCAATGTCATGCCTATCATACAAAATGGGATTCACACTGTGCATCTGAGGACATCTCCCCAAAAAAGGAACATGGCTATTCCTTTCCCAGATGTTGAGTTGATAGAGAAAAACTTTCCTCAATGTGCTAATGTAAGTTTCATTTCTTCATTTTTTTCCTTTTTATGTTGGAAAATTATAAACATACAAAAGTAGAGAAAGCAAAACATGGAACTTCTTTTTTTTTTTTTAATTTTATTTTTTAGAGAGAGACAGCGTGAGCAGGGGAGGGTCAGAGAGAGAGGGAGATACAGAATCCAAAGACAGGCTCCAGGCTCTGAGCTGTCAGCACAGAGCCCGACGCGGGGCTCGAACCCACGAACCGTTAGATCACGACCTGAGCCGAAGTCGGACCCTTAACCGACTGAGCCACCCAGGCGCCCAATACGTTGAACTTCTATGTATAAACATGCAGCTTCAGAAATCATGCGTACGTGACCAAATATTGCTTGTTATTCCTACCACTTCCCGCAACCACCACAAAAGAATTATTTTGAAGCAAATCCCAGACATTGGGTCATTTCATTCCTAAATATTTCAGCATGTATCTCTACATGATAATGACAAAAAAATGGCAGGTCATGATTATTTTTCAAGAAATCTTCTAAAATAATTTTTAAGAAGCCCTTATTATCATCACATATTTACACAGTGCACAGATTTCCTAGATTGCTTCATTTTTTTAACAGTTTATGAGGTCCAAGCAAGGTCCGTTTGTTGCATTTAGTTGATACCTGTCTTAAATCTCTTTTAATCTATAAATCTCTTTCCATTTCTCTTTTTCCCTCTCAACTCATTTACTGAATTTACTGGAGAATTGGTGCCATAGTTTCCCATTTTCTCCATTTTGGGGATTGAACCCTCTGGTGTAATTTAAGGAGTTCTGTCTGTATTCCTCTAATCTGGCTTAATTGCATGAGCTGTGATTTTTTTGTAATAAGATTCCATAGATGCTGCCATATACTTCCATCAGGATTCACAAAAATGACTGGTTGCTTTTTTTTTAAATAGATAATTTAAAGTCTCTAAGAAAGTATTTTTGTGAGGCGCTTATATCTACTCAGTATGCAGGGGCATTTAATCATACCCAAGGAGTATATTACATGGGATGTTTCAAGCTGAGGAACAGAGAAATAAGGAAGCTGCCCGTAAAGATTCAGATCAATTGATTTTCTTGAGACTTTATCCATCTTATTTGCTTACTCTAATATTAGCTCAAGCCATTTAAACCTTCCAGTTTTTCCAAGGATAAGTGGTCATACGCTAAAGAATGCAAGAAACTGCCAATTATAGAGCAAGCAATTGAAGAAAGCCTTAAATTTTTACCACAGTCTTTAGTGAAACAAACATATTTTAAAAGAGAATAATATAGTGTGTTTTAAAGAATTTGGAAACTATTATTTTATCCTACTATGGAAAGATATTGTATTATTTTTCCTCAAATTTAAATGTTAGTTCAGTTCTGCAATTCCAACTCCAGTCATTGTTAGTTTAAATGATAAGTAGGTTTCATCGTTGCTAAAGGACCTGAAATCAAAATATACAGAGACTGCATCAGGATAACATTGCCACATACCGTGTGCCTAAGCGGGAAGAACTCAATGTACCTCCTCAGTCATTCTAGTCCCTTTCTTCCAACTCCACACAATCGGAAATACTCGGTTCAGTTCTGTGTTCCTCGTTTGGAGCTTATAGGAACAGAATGATGATTAATGCACAGTGAACCAGGGCTGGTGCAATTGGCAAGATATTACACGGGTCATGAAAAATGCTTGCTTTAGAAAAAACAAGGAAGACTTCTCTAGTAAATTATTGAAGTATAATGAGAGTGCCTTTATGGTTATAATAAAAATGTAAATTATCTCTGATTTTGAGCCCTTATGTTTTGTATGTATCATAATTAGCATTTATAGCACTTCTTTTCTGCAACATATTTTGAAATTACTCCATAGACAGAAAGTTTGTAAAAGTCGCTTAGGGAAAACAACTTGGGTTGTGCATGAAAATTATCTTTCTCTAAAACTCTTTATGTATGTGTGTGTGTATACACACACACATACATATATATATGTATGTATACACACACACATACATATATATGTATATATATATATTAAGTTTATTTATTGTTTAATTTACATCCAAGTTAGTTAGCAAACAGTGCAACAGTGACTTCAGGAATAGATTCCTTAAAGCCCCTCACCCATTTAGCCCATCCCCCTCCAGCAACCCTCTGTTTCTTCTCTATATTTAAGCGTTTCTTATGTTCTGCCCCCTCCTTGTTTTTATATTATTTTTGCTTCCCTTCTCTTATGTTCATCTGTTTTGTATCTTAAATTCCTTATATGTAAAACTCTTCCATTTATGAAGCACTGTTCATTGAACACCTACTAGGTATCATGCATTGTTCTTAGTACCAAGATTAACAGGTCCGTAGAGTATGGTACCGGTACCTTCTGCACGATGGCAGCGCAGCAGAGAGCTGGGAGGGTTAGGTTAGAGCAGTTTCCTAAAAACAATTGCTGAATAGATCTGAAAGAATTACTATTCTGTAACTTGGCCCAGAAAGGGTATCTAGAAGTTTCTAGCGGGAGTTGAGAAGAAAAAGTGAATGCCAAGTGGAGGAGACAAAATGAAAAATGTCACAAAGGTAAGAAATTGCATGGTTTGTGAAGAAAAACTCCAAGTGTCCCAGTGGCTGAAGGAAGAAGGGAGTGAGAGAAGGTGGAGATGGATCTAGTAGGGCTGGATCACGCTCATGGCATTAAGGCACTTGAATAGTGTATAAGAAATAGAAAACCATTGGGGCGCCTGGGTGGCTCAGTTGGTTGGGCACCAGACTTCGGCTCAGGTCATGATACGGTGTGTGGGTTCGAGCCCCATGTAGGGCTCTGTGCTGACAGCTCAGAGCATGGAGCCTGTTTCAGATTCTGTGTCTCCTTCTCTCTCTGATCCTCCCCTGCTCACACTGTCTCTCTCAGAAATAAATAAAACATTTAAAAAATTAGTAAATAAAAGAAATAGAAAAACATTGAAGGGCTTTAAATGAGAAATGACATGATCAAATTTGTGGGTAGCACCTTTGATTCTGCTTTGATACAGTTTTGGGTTTTCTTTTATAAGTTTATTTATTTATTGGGGGCAGTGGGTGCAGAGAGAGATGGAGAGAGAGAGAATCCCAAGCAGGCTCCGCACTGCCAGCACAGAGCCCAACACAGGGCTCAATCTTACAAACCCTGAGATTATGACCTGAGCCGAAATCAAGAGTCAGACACTTAGCCAACTGAGTCACCCAGGCACCCTTTGATGACAGTTTTGAATGGGACAAGATTGCAGACAGAAGATTCAAGCAATAGTCCACTGTTTTCATTGAAGGAGATAAGGCCATGATAGTGGAAGGCAGTAGTGGAAGGAGAAGACATTTCAAACAATCTGTAGATGGCAAATGTAGCAGAATGTGGACTTCATTAATTAGTGATTAATGTTATGTAGTTGGGAGAGGAGGGTCCTGAGAGAAACGAAGGAATCAAGGACAGTATGGAGCTTCTAACTTGAAGGACAGACTGAGGGGGTGCTACCCAGTGAGCTATAGAATGGAGTGAAGTAACATGCTTGAAGGAGGTGAGAAATTATGCATTTTGAGATACCTGTAACATTTCTTTTTTTAAAATATTTTTTAATGTTTATTTATTTTTGAGAGAGAGGGAGAGAGAGAGAGAGATAGAGCAGGAGCAGGGGAGGAGCAGAGAGATGGGGAAATGCAGAATCTGAAGCCGACTCCAGACTCTGCACTGTCAGCACAGAGCTAGCTGGACACGGGCCTCAAACCCACCAACCACGAGACCACGACCCGAGCCGAAGTCAGACACTTAACCAACTGAGCCACCCTGGTGTCCCTGAGATACCTGTGACATTCCTAAGTAATTAAATATACAACCCCAAAGCTTATGGGAGGGGACTGACAAAATCAGTAGAGACTGAAATTGGAACAATTATTAAAACACAGATGCCGAGGTTGCCCAGAAGGAGTTGGAAAAAAGAAAAAGCAATTGGGCTAGAGCTAAACCGTCAGCATATTAATATTTAACAGGTTGGCAGAGTAAGAGGGTACCAAGTAGGAAATGGAAAAAGAAGGGTTATCAGCAAAGCAAAATTAGGAGTCTTGTGTCAAGAATGTCAAGAGATAAGAAGATTTAGGAAGGCGAGAGCAATTGAGATTGACAAGAATAAGACACCGTTTTTTGGGTTTTTTTTTAATTTGAGTATGGTTGACACACAGTGTTACAGTATGGCTGACACATAATGTTACATTAGTTTCGGGTGCACAACTTAATGATTTGACAGGTTTGTACATGATGCTCTTTTCACCACAACGTAGCTGCCACCTGTCTCATTATATCTATTACAATATCACGCACTGGATCCTTATGCTGTGACTTACTCATTCCACAACTGGAAGCCTGTGTCTCCTACTCTCCTTCACCCATTTTGCCCAGCCTCCCACCCTCTTCCTTTCTGACAACCATGAGTTTGTTCTTCATATTTATAGGTTCAGTTCTGCTTTTTGTTTCATTATTATTTTTTTTAGATTCCACTAATGAGTGAAATCATATAGTACTTGTCTTTCTCAGTCTGACTTATTTCACCTAGCCTAATACCCTAGGTCCATGCATGTTATCTCAAATGGCATGATCTCATCTCCTATTTTAATTTTAATTTGAGTATAGTTAACATATAGTGTTATATTAGTTTTGGGCATACAATATGGTGATTCAACAATTCTATACATCACCTAGTGCTCATCACTAGTGCAATCCTTAATCACCATCTATTTCACCCGTTCTCTACCCACCTCACCTCTGGTGATTAGCACTGTGTGCTCTATAGTTAAGAATCTACTTATTGGTTTCTCTCTCTTTTTTCCCTTTACTTGTTTATTTTGTTCCTTGAATTCCACATAAGAGTGAAATCATTTGGTATTTGTCTTTCTCTGACTTATTTAGCTTAGTATTATACTGTCTAGCTCCACCCATGTCATTGCAAGTGGCAACATTTCATCCTTTTTTATGACTGTGTAATATTCGTGTGTGTGTGTGTGTAAGCACTCATGCATGCACATAAGTACACATATGTATTATACACCACATCCTCCTTACCCATTTGTCTATTGATGGATACTTAGGCTACTTCCATATCTTGGATATTGTAAATAATGCTTCAATAAACATATGAGGTGCATGTATCTTTTCAAATTAGTGTTTCGATTTGGTGTGAGGGGGTAAATACCCAGTAGTGGGATTATTAGATCATACGGTATTTCAATCTTTAACCTTTTGAGGAACCTCCATAGTATTTTCCAAAGTGACTGCACCATTTATATTCCCATCAATAGGGCATGAGGATCCCTTTTTCTCTGCAACTTCGCCATCTTTGTTTCTTGTCATTTTGATTCTAGCCACTGTAACTGGTGTGTGACAATATCTCATTATGGTTTTGATTTGCATTTCCCTGATGATTAGTGATGTTGAGCATCTTTCATGTGCCTGTTGGCCATCTGTATAATAGACCTACACTCTTATTTAGATGTCACTCTTCTATGTTACTAGAAAGTCTTATGCATGCCTCCAATAAAGCACTTTTTAATTGTACAGGACTTTATCTTAATACTTTCATGATACGAAAAGTTCCCCAGGTCACAGACATTCTATTTGGCTTTGTATTTCAGGGACCTAACAGCAGGTGCCCAACAAATAGTTGAAGCAAGACAACTGAAGTGTGCCAAACAGCACTGGCAATAGAGAGTGCTTAGTGATAAATAAAAAGTTTTCATAAAGTAGGATGGAGCAGAAACCAAACAGTGCATGTAGGGAAGGTGAGGAGGGAAAATCAGCCAATGTAGAATATTTTTAAGAAGTTTGAAGGGAAGAGAAGGATGGCAAGGTAATCTAATGGTTGGTACATCAAGGAAGAGTAAGTCAAGGCTGAGAGGAAGGAGCCAGTAGATGGGAGAGTATATTTTGTTGTTTTAATGAATTCAAGTAGTTAAAAAAAAAAACTTTAATGGCAAATTAAATCTATTTTACTAAATTTCATGCTCTACATTTAAAAAAATCATAATGTGGCAATTTGTTTTAGTGATAGAATAACAAAGTGTACACATAACATTTGTACTGTGGTTAGATACTGTGTTCACAATTGTCCATGAGTCTGTTTGCTTCCTTCTTCAGAATCCTGACATCAGTATGGAAGTGAACTGCATTGATTTATTGCAAGTTGAAGGATATAATTTGATAGCTGCAGGAACCTTAAATGGTGTGATTATCTTATGGAATTTTGTAAACTCTACTGTCAAAGAAGTGTAAGTTGTATCTTTAAACAATATAAAAGCTGTACTGAAAAAGAGCCAAAGTAACATTCAATACTTTTTAAAAATTTTTTAATGTTTATTTATTTTTGAGAGAGAGCGAAGAAGGGGAGGTCAGAGAGAGAGGGAGACACAGAATCCATAGCAGGCTCCAGGCTCTGAGCTGTCAGCAGAGCCCAACGCAGGGCTCAAACTCATGAACTGTGAGATCATGACCTGAGCTGAAGTCAGATGCTTAACCAAATTAGCCACCAGGCACCCCACATTCAATATTTTTTAAAAGCAATAAATAACAATGGTATAACAGTGGTGATGCTCTCCAGAGAGGGTTTTCTGGAAGTTACATTCATGAGATTTGTTCTGCATGTCCAAATCCCTGAGTAATATGATAAGAGGAAACGTAAGTATTCATATTCTCAAGCCCCTTGACTTTTACTCTTCTTCTCCTAGTACATACTTTCATATGTGATCCTGTCCTCATTTGTAACCAACACAAAAAGTTAAAATATATTTTTTCCATTTTTTTAATGTTTATTTATTTTTGAGAGAGAGATAGAGAGAGACAGAGACAGAGATGGGGATTGAGGACAGAGAGAGAGGGGGACACAGAATCTGAAGCAGCTCCAGGCTCTGAGCTGTCAGCACAGGGCCCAACGTGGGGCTTAAACCCATGAGCCAACAAGATCATGACCTGAGATAAAGTTGGACACTTAATTGACTGAGCCACCCAGGTGCCTCTAAAATATATGTTTTAAACACTAATCTCCCTAGAGTCTAACACACATATCTGGCAATGACCATCTAGGTCATCAACAACACCCTTAAAGCCCAACTTTGTCCCAGTCTTCCCCTCTCCCATGCATCTAGCTCCTCTTCCTGTCTTCCCAGGGATACCACCATTTTTCAGCCACCAAAGTCAAATGATGAGAAGGGTTCTACATGGGTTTTCTTTTTATTCACCACTGCAATGTGTGCAGTGCATTATAGGTCATTGCTAACAAGAGAGTGGCATATGCAATTAAATAAATAGATCTCAACCAATCAGATATGCCCTGCTCCATAGCCAAAAGCTTTACCCACTCCCCACTATCCACTTCTGAATATTCTTACCATTGTCTGTAAAGGAAGTCATGTAACATTGGATTATTTGCTGTGGGTGGGTTGTAAATAATAAACTCTCCCCAGTTGTGTAATTGGGCCATAAGCAAGGGCCAAGCATAAACAGCCTGTGTCAAGAAAACTTGTAATATTGTACTTTGAGGTACAAGGTGGTCAAGAACCTTAATGAATGAATAACAATAAAATCAAGTCTATCTAAGCATTCAGAGGAAGGGGAGAGGTATAAAAGAGGGAGAAGAGCATTAGAAAGGAGAAGAGGAAAGAGAAAATGCAGAAGAAGCCTCCGCTTCTCTATTTACAGTGCCTCAAACACTCCTGGTCCACCTGGACCCCATGCCCCTTTCCAGCCTACGTCTGAGACTTTTAACCAACTTTTGAGGGAAACTACGCCTCTCTTGTTTGGATCCTGGATTTGTTCTCCTTTGAACCGTTAGTTGAATCAGCTCTTTCTGCAGACTTCTCCCTTGTGCCTCAGCCTGTGCTCTCTTGGGTCCTGCCCTAGAATTCCCGTCATCCTTCTCTTCCTGCCTTTCACTTGCCCTTGGGTTTTGTCATGACTGCATACTTGTCACTCGACACCCATATCAGTATGCGCTGTGCAGCTCTTCGCCTTCTTATTAAAGCAGTTCTCATGCTGTGTCAGCCTGTGCGTGACTCACTAGGAAGGGAAAGCAGATAGTCTGTGGTCCTGCTGCCACAGCATCAAGACGGAAGCTCCCCTGAGACTATTCCTTGAATAGGAGATTCTGAAGAGGAGATGCTGTTTGTCAAAGGGCTAAGAATTTTCGCAAAGGGTTGCATG
The DNA here is from genome assembly GCF_003009895.1 of Hyaena hyaena. Taxonomy (NCBI): domain Eukaryota; kingdom Metazoa; phylum Chordata; class Mammalia; order Carnivora; family Hyaenidae; genus Hyaena; species Hyaena hyaena. Next base: position 64,949 of record NW_024082566.1, on the reverse strand, counting down.
CAAATCCAGCACTCCGTCAGAGGAAAGTAATGGTACAACAAGCTGTACATACATTATGTTCCCTCCCCATGAGAAGATGATCATACCAAAAGAAATGATTTAGAATTACTTTAGCATTTTGCAAAACATACAATTTAGTACAGAACTGTCTAATGTAATTTGGGCCCAGCTTTCAAAAGGCTCTAAAGTTGACGGTGGTTTCCACATTCATGGTGGAAGTCACCTCTACCTCTGCTCAAACTTGCCCAAGACCCCTTCACCAGTCAGGAGACATAGCCTTTCTCTTCCTGTTCAAAGTCTTGTGCCTTTTGGGGGGCCCAAACTGGAAATTCTTCTTGCTAGTTACTAACCCACTTTATCGTTTGGATCATCCTCAGGGCAGAAGTATCTAAAAGAGTTTGAGCTCCATACGTCATCAAGCCCAGGGCTCTTCTTCAGAGCTCAGTTCACTCCTGAGCAGCTTCCTCCAACACGCATCAGTCCAAATTAGCAGAGGCAATTTCCACTAAAAGAAATTTCCAGTTTTTGCTACAAGATCTACTTGCAGTGAGAATTTTAAGTGTGGCCTTAGGAGCCAAGTAGGCAGAGCCAGCCTAGGCTTAAGGACTATCACTGTGCTCCCAGGAAACTGCCTAGAGAGATACATGGTTCTTTGAAATCTGTGTCAATGGGAGAGGAGCTGCCAGAGTAATCAGTGTAATCAGCGAGTTACCTGCTTGCCTCCTCTATTCAATTCTAAGCTCCTAAGGGTCGTCACCTTATTTTATTCAACTTTGCCACTCCACTTACTCAAATAATAGAATTCTATTCTTCAAAATTTCTGAAACTTCCAGGAGGTTATATATAAGCCCACTTTGACCTATTAGTAGAAGGCTAGACCCACTAATTGGATTAAAAGACTTTCTTTAAAAATGTTTTTAATGTTTATATATTTGAGAGAGAGAGAAAGAGAGAGAGAGAATGTGAGCAAGGGAGAAGCAGAGAGACAGAGAGGGAGACACAGACTCCAAAGCAGGCTCCAGGCTCTGAGCTGCCAGCATGGAGCCCAACACAGGACTTGAACTCACAAATCGCAAGATCATGACCTGAGCTGAAGCTGGGCGCTCAACCCACTGAGCCACTCAGGCTCCGCAAGAGACTTTTAAACACTAAGTTGGTCATGTGGTTACACAGGGCCTTATTAAGGAAGATAAGTTCCAACTCTACTCCTCTGGGTTTTTGCTTCATGTTCAGTGCTATCAGCACTGCAGGAATTGAGCTCTGCATGGGGTATATAAGTAACGCAAGTTGCCTAACTTGTAAATGTTTACCATGTAAATGTATGCTTCACTTCCAGGTACAGACCTGAAGATTGCTTCAAGGTGGACCCTGATTTGGATCCCAAACGCTTTAGAATCAATGACATACTGTTCCTCTTTCGAACCCCTGAATGTGCAAGGTAACTCGGTACTTACTGATCAAGAAATACTGTCTGGGACTTATGTAGATGATGTAAAAAGAGTTCTCCCTATCCAGGCACTAAGGATGGTACAACTGAGAGAAGACATAAATTGGGTGTGCTACTTGGCTTAAGTTTTCTTCCCTGCTACTATCTTTTATAGGTAGGTGGTCCCCCAGAACCTGATTTGCTGTGTGGGGTCTCATTTTCCTTACCGCGTCAGCCTCACAGCAATCTCTACACCAGTAGAAGAGGCAGAAAATGCTCACTTGACCACACTTGTGGCCAAAATGAGGGAGAGCTTGCAGGGCAAATGTAAACTATAGGAGCAGGCTTCATACGACATCTGCTAAAAACTAAGCCATCCCCATCCATTTCTGAGGGGGAAGGACATTGTTCTTTAAATATTTAAGGAAAGCTATGTTTCCTGTCTAGACATGTTTGAGAGCTCTGATTTTCAGGCAACATGTAAAGGGAAACATCTCTAGGAAGAAATCAAAGGCTTCTCTGTTGGTTTCGAGTCACCCTGTGGTGAGCAAGAATGTACAACCTTCCCTACCCCTTGACTCGAAATGGACTTAGTATGAGACTGTTTTGAAGACTTGTTCCACATCGATGCCCACGTGGGAACCTAAGTCACTTTCCAGTCCATTCCAGCAGAGTGTGGCCGAGACAACCAGGCCAGAAGTGGGAACTGCAGAGCAGGAGTTAGCCAGGTTTTTCAGGTGCCCACCTCCAACCCTCTTCCTGGCATTTAAGAGTCAGCTCCTAGGAATACATCTAGCCCGAGCAGTGGGAAAGGGAAGAGTTTTATTTCCCAGACCCAGGCAACACTAAATCTTATTTACTGAGGCTCCCCAACAGGAGAGATGAACCAATACCAATACCAGGCAGATGAACATTGGTAACGCAAGATAGAAGGTGTGATTTGTTTCTTGAGTGGCTCAGTATCCATAGATGATGAGAGAAGTAATCTACTGAAGTTAAAGCAAGAAGAGCACACTTCGTGTAGGATAGAATATCTTAACTGTCCTTCCTTGAGCTTCTCCCTCTCCCTCTAGGAGATCAAGTCAGGATTCCGTGTGCTCCTCATCACAATGTGATTCTAGTAAAGGTCCACAGAGCAGCAAGGTAAGCAAGAAATAGAAAGAGTATGCTTTCCTGTTACATCCCATATTAGTTCAGAAATAGTGACTGGTCCCATTTGACCCGCTCCTTTGAGAGAAGGTCAAGGTGGAAAAACTCTGTGTGTACATATGTGTGTAAAACCTTTTTTGTTTTCCTAAAAAGCAATGTCTAACCTGTTTTTATATATTACTTCCTGTATTTTCATGGCTTTCATATCTGCAAATAATCCATACATATAAATAAAATACATTAAATATGCTGTCTTTACATTTCTGAAATAATAAAGCAATTTTAGACAACCTCTTTTGCCAAAAAGTATTGCACACATTTCACAGGGAAGAGATGACACATGGTGCAATATACAGTGGTTTTCAAACTCTGTTCTTAGTCCCACTTTCATAGATTTGACCCATTATATCTCTGGTAGGATTTTGTTTTATTTTGTTTTAATATTTCTTATGTTTATTTTTTTGAGAAAGAGATAGTAGGGGAGGGTCAGAGAGAGAGGGAGACAGAGAATCCAAAGCAGGCTCCAGGATCTGAGCTGTCAGCATAGAGCCTGACCTGACACGGGGCTTGAACTCACGAACCGAAAGATCATGATCTGACCTAACCAACTGATCACCTAGGCACCCCTCTAATAGGATTTTGTTTTAAAGGAAACTTATCACTGCAAAACTTATTTTAAAACCACTAGTATGGTGAAAAGAGCAAACTCACAAGGATGTAAGAGTCAGAAAGACTTGTACTTCAACCAGGTGCTCCGTTTATTTTCTGATGAGCTTTAGAGACATCGCCTAATCTCTGAGTTTCTGGTTATCAAATAAAACCTAACTGCCATGGTTGCCCAAACATGTACACCAAGAACATGGCATGCATTAGACATGTAATGACTTTCATTGTTATGCCCTCCCTGAGTCACTAGAATGTTGTGTTACAGATACCCTATTTATGAACATGACAGTCTCCGTAATACTTGTTTTAAAATAATTAATTCAAACACAACTTCAGGGGCGCTTGGGGTGGCTCAATCAGTTAAGTACCAGAATCTTGATTTCGGCTCAGGTCATGACCCCAGGTTGCAGACTCAAGTCCCATGTTGGGCTCTGCACTGAGTGTGGAGCCTGCTTAAGATTCTCTCTCTCCCTCTGTCTCTGTCTCTGTCTCTGTCTCTGTCTCTCAAATAAAAAAATAAAATAAAAACTTCAAAACTAATGCTTAGAAATATAAAATTAGGGGCGCCTGGGTGGCTTAGTCAGTTAGGCGTCCGACTTCAGCTCAGGTCATCATCTCACAGTCCATGGGTTCGAGCCCCGTGTCAGGCTCTGTGCTGACAGCTTAGAGCCTAGAGCCTGCTTCAGATTCCGTGTCTCCCTCTGTCTCTGACCCTCCCCTGCTCATGCTATCTCTCACTCTCTCAGAAATAAATAAAAACATTTTTTAAAAATTTTAAAAACAGTTAAAAAAAAGAAATGTAAAACTAACAGAGAACAAACTGATGGTTGCCAGGGGGAGAGGTTGGGGGATGGGCAGAATAGGTGCAGGGAAGGGGGAGGTATAGGTTTCCAGTTATGGGGTAAATAAATCCCGGGGGGAAATGATAGAGCAGAGAGAATATAGTCAATAGTATTTTAATAACATTGTATGGTGACAGATGGTGTCTACACTTGTGCTGAGCATGGCATAACTTAAAGACTCACCCACTTGCTATGTTGTACACCTAAAACTAATGTAACAATGTAACATTGTATGTCAACTGTACTCAAATTTTTAAAAATTAGAAACAAAATGTAAATTCATCTGAAGAATCTACTCATCCAGTGTATCTCATTTCCTTACGATGTCACCTAAATGCTTTCTCTTTTTCTCTCCTAATTCAGGGAAGCAAACAGAGCATACATGACACAGAAGTTAAAGGTCAGTATGAAGTCACCTCTCTCCCTTGTAACAATTTCTTTGCAGTGGAAGTTCAGGTTCTAAAATAGTCTTTTTTATTTAGAACTTAGTTGTTTTTTTTTTTAATTTTTTTTCATGTTTTTATTTCTAGGAGGGAGAGAGAGAGAGAGACAGCGTGAGCAGGGGAGGGTCAGAGAGAGAGGGAGTCACAGACTGAAACAGGCTCCAGGCTCTGAGCTGGCAGTCAGCATAGAGCCCGACGCGGGTCTCGAACCCACGAACCGCGAGATCATAACCTAAGCGAAAGTCGGACGCTTAACCGACTAAGCCACCCAGGCGCCCCAGTTCTAGAATAGTCTTAACGAATATACAGTACATCTTTTTTTGTGGCTAAATGTTGAAGTAGTATAAGATTCAGCAGTCTACGAGGCAGAATTTCCATTATGATGATGCCATTTGGAATACTAATTCTAGGGGCTCCTGGGTGGCTCAGTCAGTTAAGCATCTGACTTCGGCTCAGGTCATGATCTCACGGTGCATGGGTTCAAGCCTGGCGTCAGACTTTGTGCTGACAGCTATCTCAGAGCCTGGAGGCTGTCTTTGGATTCCACATCTCCCTCTCTCTCTGATCCTCCCCTGCTCACACTGTCTCTATCTCTCTCTCAAAAATAAATAAAACATTAAATAAATACATACATACATACAAATTCTAGATTTTTAAAAATCCAATGCATTACTGAGCTTCTTAGTCTTCAGTCCATAGAGCTTATACTAGATTTGTAAGACTTACACTGGGGGCATGTGTAAGACTTACACTGGGGGTATACCTAGTTTTAGCTGAGATTTTTGGGATAAGATCAAACATACTTGTTTTTTCCTCCAGGAATCCAGGATTCTATTTGTTAATGCTTTTTTGTTCTCTGCCCTGAGTGAAGTTCTCTGAGGTTGAAAAAAATTATTCTGGGGGAAAGAATGTGTTGTCTTATGATTTTCCTACCTGCCTCCTCTTTTATGTTCTATAAAGTATGTAATTCCAAGTATTGCAAATATTCACGGTAGCACATTAACCTTCCTGTAGGTGAAAACACTGATGTCACAGCAGGCCAGCAACATCCAGCTGACAAAAAACACTCTGCAAGCACCAATTTAGTAGAAGCTCAGCCCCCTATCATTGTTTCTGCTCATGAGGATGGACATCTTCGCTTGTGGACCATGGAGGTGACTGGACCCATTACTTACCTGGAGCAGCAGAGAATGAGCAAGATAAAAGTATTATTGAATGAATCCTAACCTTCTGAGGCTCCAGAGAGCATCCAATTCTAGTATTTTTCAACCTTCTAACGAATGGTGGTTCCACAGCCTTCTCACTGAAAATGCTACTCAAACCTTACAATAGGCCAGCTCTGTATCTCCAGAGCTCCAATGATCAAAACTGCTGAGTTAACTGTTGCAAAGCTTTCTTTGTTTTAAGCTGAGCTATGAGTACATGCCACTAACTATTTCATTGGATATTTAAATAATATTAGAGTATGTTAATGATGTATGACAGCAAAAGAATATAAGAGCACTCAAATATTGAGCTTGTATAAATTTTTAGTTATCTAAACTATTGGAAGAAGTTATCACATTGTAATGAATGTCCTTAAGTATTTTACAATGAAAACATAGCTTTTATTTACCAGAAGATTTTAAATGACTTGGAGTGGAGAGTTTAAAATTGGGAAGACAGAGACGATTGAAAGAAGGATCTTGCCCGGTGCTTGTAGCAGTGAAATCATTAGAGAGGCAAGTGGGAGATCCAGAAAAGGGTCACCATTTTGTACGGCAGATAGACCCAGTGACATGGAATCCCACAGGCATCTGCTGGATAAAACCTCCTGGCCTATCAATAGATTTTAGCTTGTAAGAGGGAAAATCTTGGTTTGAAAATATGAACCTTTCAAAAATATTTTTTAATTTTATTTAGAGACAGAGCAAGTGGGGGAGGCGGGGGAGTGGAGAGAGAGAGAGAGAGAGAGAGAGAGAGAGAATCTCAAACAGGCTCACATCCAGTACTGAGCCCGACATGGGGCTCAATCTCATGACTGAGATCAGGACGTGAGCTGAAATCAAAGTCAGTCGCTTAACCAACCAAGCCTCCCTGAAAATACAAACAGTTGTTAACAACTTTTCCTGAGAGTATCTTGGTATCAGATCAATGCCTTTTCTTTTTCTGATAGAGAAATAAAAGAGTGACAGAAGAGAGATTATTCTCAAATAAATCTCAGGAAATGATTCACAGACTCAAATTCTCTCTTCTTTATTCAATGTTTGTTTATTTATTTATTTATTTATTTATTTATTTATTTACTTTGATGAGGAGCAGAGAGCATAAGCAGGAGAAGGGCAGAGAAAGGGAGAGAGAAAGAATTTCAAGCAGGCTCTATGCTGTCAGCACAGAGCCCGATGCAGGGCTGGATCCCACGAACCATGAGATCATGACCTTAGCTGAAATCCAGAGTCAGATGCTTATCCAACTGAGCCACGCAGGTGCCCTATCAAATTTTGTCTTCTGAAGCGTGGGTGTTTATTGTCTAAGTGAGGCGGTGCTTGTGGAAAGTCCTTCCTGATGCTGACTTATCCTAAGAACTGAACAATAATCTGCTGAATTTGAATCTCTTAGAATTTCTTTATCTTGCACCAATTTTCAAAATAGGTAGATCTGAAAAGATACGTGCAATATTACTGGTTGAGACAGACACATGTAAACCTGAAAAGAATGTTTGTTTAGAAGGGAAATACGTACCTGGAAAAGAAGTCTGAGGAAGTTCATGGAAAGGGTCACGGGAAGTGTAAGAAATAATCCCCAAGAATAGAAAGGGTCTGTAATAATCAGAGTCTAGATGCTCTTCATAGTTGAACATCTTTATGAACATTTCATTTCAAGGAAATAAGTCCCTTCAGATAGTTTCAAATTGTTTTTATTACAGAGAAGAGCATCATGTTGTAGTATCAGACATAATTTTTTAGATGGATTATTTATAGAGAAATTCAACTCCAAGGTTAATATTTTATAGACTTTATTATCATACTTTATTCAGGGAAAGCTACTGAAAGATATGCTGCCTTTCACAAAACATTCTGCCATTTCTCTGACGTCGCTGTATACTGATTCATGTGCCAGGTTACTTCTGACTGGAAATATGGGTAAGTCACACTTAGGCAGTCGTCTACAGATAGTTCCGTAACTATGACACAAAGATGGAGGTAGGAAAATACATGACATTTATTGAGACAAAAGAAAGAATGAGAAGGATGCTGAAGTTATGAGTAGCTTGATGAATAAATAGAGTAATGAGTGAATAGAAAAATGAATAGAACCTACTCCATTTCTAGGTCTTTATTTAGAGGAAGACAATCTATTTTTTCCCATACCTGTTCTCTGACCTTCCATATTGGGAAGAATGTAAAGTTTTCATTTTCATTGGATTATGTTGTATTCATCTCATTATAAAGGGAGTAATGGCATGAATTTGGAAGGAAAGGGATTATTTGTTCTCATTAGGGGAACCTTGTATTGACTGATTGTATCTTAGTTGGTCTTCATTCTTTGATGTAACACCATTCTTTTTTCTAATGCTTTATTTCCTTTCTTATACCTTTTTAATTAATCGTGGATTATCTGTCTTTTCAGCTCACCCAACTTTGAAAGATTATGTGAGTTTGTGGATCATCATTCATGGTGTAAATACATCTTAACATTTTAGTAGTGTTTACTTCTAAGTTTTTCAAGAAAAACACACAAAACTAACCAGTTTGTTAGAATTTAGACTGAAACAGCATCTTTTCAGTTAAACAAAAGCTTGGCCCACTTTTCCTTTTCTTATATTCTACACCCACCCCTTCGCTTATCAGTTGCTACTGTAACCTTCAGATTTGCATTCAGGTACTGCTATTATATTAACATTTAAATTTTAGGGGCACCTGGATGGCTCAGGTGGTTAAGCCTCCCACTTCGGCTCAGGTCATGATCTCACTGTGGGTTCGAGCCCCGCGTCGGGCTGGGTGCTGACAGCTCAGAGTCTGGAACCTGCTTCGGATTCTGTGGCTCCTCCTCTCTCCGCCCCTCCCCCATTTACACGCTCTGTCTCTCAAAAATAAATAAATGGTAAACAAAAAAGTAAATTTTACATCTTTTCTTAAAAGAACATTGTTCTCATTTCAAAACTTACTTTACAAAAGTCACATCAGTTAGTACCATCAATTATTTCAGTCTTCTGGAGATTATAGAAAATAATGCTTTATATTTATATTCAGTATAATAAGTAGCTTTTACAACATTTGTTTAAAATTATCTCGGGGTACCTGGGTGGTTTAGTCGGTTAAGCGTGCACCTTCGGCTCAGGGTTCAAGCCCCGCATTTGGCTCTGTGCTGACAGCTCAGAGCCTGAAGCCTGCTTTCAGTTCTGTGTCTCCTCCTCTCTGCCCCTACCCCACTTGTGCTCTGTCTCTCAAATATAAATAAATGTAAACAAATTCAAGTTATCTTTATTTTATCTGATTTTATTGCTCACCACCTGTCCTATTATACTCTGATATTCTTATTCTTGACTTCCAGCTTTTATCTATCAGTCTCCAAGGTTTCCAGAAACATTGTTTCTGTTTACAGCTGACTGGTAGAAAAATCTAAGGTCAAGCAAATTATATTGCTTTTTAAAAATTGCCTGCATATTTTTGCACTAATTTTACCTACTATGGGGTAATTCTTTTCTAACAAAATACATAGAACTAAAATTTGAAATTATCTACAGAGTTCTCAAACCACACTTCTTTTGAGAGTTATTCTTCTTTGCCTCTGCCTGGAACACTTTACTGCCGCATAACTCTTCTACTTTTTAAAAAATGTTTAATGTTTATTTTTGAAAGAGAGAGAGAGAGAGAGAGACTATGAGCAGAGGAGGGGCAGAGAGAGAGAGAGAGAGGGAGACACAGAATCTGAAACAGGCTCCAGGCTCTGAGCTGTCAGCACAGAGCCCGACGCGGGGCTCGAACCCACAAACCACGAGATCATGACCTGAGCCGAGGTTAGATGCTTAACTGACTGAGCCACGCAGGTGCCCCAACTCTTCTACTTCTTGAAATTTGTGGGGTTTGCTATGATTTAGAAAACTAGCGTAGGGTGGGTTTGGGATCCAATCCAGCCTCATCTATATTATAATTAAAGAAGACTTCTAGATTCTGACCTTAGGCTTCCTTTTCTGTGTTACAGTAGACGTTAAAAGAGCTATGTGGGTAGCCATCTAGTCACTGTTGGAAATCAGGCATCCTCAAACATCATTAGTGGTTGCTTTTTTTGTTGTTAGATAGGATTTTTTTTTAGATCAGTTTTGGGTTCACAAAAAATTGAGTGGAATGTACAGAGAGTCCCATACACCCATTCTGCCCTCACCCCCTCCCACACACAGCCTCCCCCACTTTCAGTCTCCTGCACCAGAGTGGTACATTTGTTACAACTGCTAACACATCGGTATCATCCAAGGTCCATAGTTCACACTGAGGTTCACTGTTGGAGTTGTGTATTCTATGGATTTTGACAAATGTTTGATGATGTGTACCCACCATTATAATGTCATATGCAGTAGTTTTAATGTCCTAAAAATCCCGTGTCCTGCCTAATCATCCCCCCTCCTCCCTAACTCCTAGCAACCATAGATCTTTTTATTGTCTCCGTAGCTTTGCTTTTTCCAGAATGTCATATTGAAAATCATATAGTATGTAGCCTTTTCAGACGTCCTTCACTTAGAAATATTCATTGAAGTTTCCTCCAAGTGTCTTTATGGCTTGATAACTCATTTCTTTTCAGTGCTGAATAATATCCCATTGTCTGGATGTAGCACAGTTTACTTACCCATTCACATACTTCAAGACAGTGTGGTTGCCTCTACATTTTGGCACTAATGAATAAAGCTGCCATAAACATCTGTGTGTAGGTTCTTGTGTGGAAAAAAACCAGTTTTCAATTCCTTTGGGTATATACCAAGGAGCATATAGCTGGATTATACAGTAAGAGTATGTTTAATTGTGTGAGAAACTGCCAAATTGTCTCCCAAAACGACTCTACCATTTTGCATTTCCACCAATGATGAATGAGAGTTCTTGTTGCTGCACATTCTCATCAACATTTGATGTTTCCTATGCTTTACATTTGGGTCATTCTTAAAGACGTGTAACAGTATCTCCTTATACTTTTAATTTTCATTTTTAATAGCATATAATGTGGAATATTTTTTTCCACATACTTTTTGCCATTTGTATATTTTTCTGGATGAGGGATCTGTTCAGATCTTTTGCCCATTTTTAATTGAGTTGTTTATTTTCCTCACATATTTTAGATAAGAGTCTTTTATCAGATATGCCTTTTGCAAATATTTCCTCCTATTCTGTGGCTTGTCTTCCAGTTCTCTTTTTTTTATGTTTTGTTTTTTTTTTTTTTTTTAATTTCTGAGAGAGAGACAGCATGAACAGGGGAGGGTCAGAGAGAGAGTGAGACACAGACTCTGAAAGAGGCTCCAGGCTCTGAGCTAGCTGTCAGCACAGAGCCTGACATGGGGCTCGATCCCATGAACCGTGAGATCATGACCTGAGCTGAAGTCAGAGCTTAACTGAGCCACCCAGGTGCCCCACCAGTTTTCTTGACAGTGTGTTTTACAGAGCAGAAGTTTTCCATTTTGTTGAAGTACAGCTTATCAATGGTTTCTTTCATGGATGGTGCCTTTGATGTTGTATTTAAAAAGTTATTGCCAAACCTGAGGTTATTTAGATTTGCTTCTAGTTTCATAGTTTTGCATGTTACACTTAGATTTGTTTTCATCTGGGTTTTTTGGCTTTTGGCATTTGATGGGAAAGGTGTTAAGTGTGTTTCCAAATTGAGAGTTTTTATCATGAATGGATGTCGAATTTTGTCAGCTGCTTTTTCTGCTCTCTTGATATGATCATGTAATTTTTCTTCTTTAGCCTGTTAATGGGATGGATTACATGAACTGATCTTCACATGTTGGCCATCGTGTATAATTCTTTTATTACCACTTGGATTCAGTTTTCTTACATTTTGTTGGGGATTTTTCCATCTATATTCGCTATATTCATAAGAGCTATTGGTTTATAGTTTTCTTATAATATCTTTGGGTTTGGTACTAGGGTGTACTGGCCTCATTGAACAAGTTAACATGTATTCCCTTTCACTTTTATATTCTGGAAGAGTATTAGATAATTGGTAAGATTTCTTACTTAAATATGTGATAGAATTCACCATTAAACCCATTTTGACAGTGGTTTCTGTTTGAGAAGGTTATTAATTAATTTCTTTAATAATATAGTCCTGGGGTGCCTGGGTGGCTCAGTCAATTGACCATCCTATTCTATTTTTTATTAATTTTTTAACATTTACTTATTATTGAGAAACAGAGTGAGACCGAGCATGAGCAGGGGAGGGATAGAAAGAAGGGGAGACACAGAATCTGAAGCAGGCTCCAGGCTCTGAGCTGTCAGCACAGAGCCCGAGGACGTGGGGCTCAAACCCACAAACTGTGAGATCATGACCTGAGTCGAAGTCGGACACTTAACTGACTGAGCCACCCAGGTGCCCCAGCCCTACTCTTGATTTCAGCTCAGGTCATGATCTCACGGTTTGTGGGATTGAGCCCCACATTGGGCACCAAGCTGACAGAATGGAGTTTCTTTGGGGTTCTCTCACCCTTTCCCTCTGCCTCCCTACACACTCCATAAATAAATAAACATGTTTTAAAAAATATTATAGGGTTGCTCAGATTATCTATTTCTTCTTGGGTGAGTTTTGTCAGGTTGTGTCTTTCAAGGAATCAGTCCATTATATCCAGGTTATTAAATTTGTGGGCATAGAATTCATAGTATTCCTTTAGTATCCTTTTAATATCCATGAGATCTTTTTACTAGCCTGGCTAGAAGTTTATCAATTTTGTCAATTTTTGAAAGAAATACTTGATTTCATTGATTTTCTCTATTGAGTTCCTATTTTCAGTTCCGTTGATTTCTGCTCTGATTTTTATATCATTTCTTCTGCTTACTTTGGTGAATTTGTTCTTTTTTCTTTTATCTCATTCTAAAAGGGAAGCTTAGATTATAGATCTTCCTTTTTTTTCTAATATGTGCATGTAAATTGCCCTGTGAACACTGCTTTTGCTGCTTCCCTCTAATTTTGATGTCATATTTTCATTTTTATTTAGTTCAAAATATTTAAAAATTTCCCTTGAGATTTTTTTCTATAAGCTATTATTTAGAAGCATGTTGTCTTGTCTCTAATTATTTTGGGATTTTTCCAGCTCCCTTTCTCTTATTGATTTCCAGTTTAATTCCATTGTAGTCTGAGGACATACACTGTATGATTTCTCTTATCTCAAATTTGTTAAGGTGTAATTTATGGTCCAGAATTTGGTCTATCTTGGTGAGTGTTCCATGGGTGCTAGAGATTAATATGTGTTTTGATATTGTTGGATGCAGTAGTTTGTAGATATCAATTATACCTAGTTAAATGATGGTGTGATTAAGTTCAACTATGTCCTTACTGATTTTCTGCCCTCTGGGTCTGTCCATTTCTGAGAGATGGGTGCTCAAGTATCCAACTATGAAACTGTTTTATCTATTTCTCCTTGCAATTCTATCAGTTTTCACCTGTATATTGTGACACTGTGATGTTAGGTACATACATGGTTTTTAAATTTTTTTAATGTTTTTTATTTTAGAGAGAGATAGAAAGAGAGAGAGAGAGACAGTGTGAGTGGGGGAGGGGCAGAGAGAGAGAGGGAGACATAGAATCCAAAGCAGGCTCCAGGCTCTGAGCTGTCAGCACAGAGCCCGACGTGGGGCTCGAACTCACAAACTGTGAGATCATGACCTGAGCTGAAGCTGGACGCTTAACCGAATGAGCCACTCAGGTGCCCCTGTTGTTGCTTTTTTAAAACCTAGTTTTGTAAGTATCATGTGGATTGTAGGATGATTATCTCTATAACTGTTTGGATTCCATTTGGTAGCATTGTTTTCCTTTCTATTTCATCTGCCCTGACATTTAGAAGAAGTTTGACTTTGAGCATACATGGCAACTGTAAGTCATAATGAGGTTGCCATATATACTCAACAAAACATAATTCCTACATATAAAAATTGATACAGGGACGCCTGGGTGGCTCAGTTGGTTAAGCATCCGACTTCGGCTCAGGCCATGATCTCACGGTTCACGGGTTCGAGCCCCGCGTCGGGCTCTGTGCTGACAGCTCAGAGCCTGGAGCCTGTTTCAGATTCTGTGTCTCCCTCTCTCTCTGCCCCTCCCCCACTCATGCTCTGTCTCTCTCTGGCTCAAGAATAAATAAACTGTAAAACAATTTTTTTAAATTGATACAAATTTTTTGCTTTCATTTTTGGTTTTTCAGATTCTATTTTATTTACCATTATAAATGCCTGAGTCAAATTAATTTGGTGGTCTGGGTAGTATTTCCTGAGACAAAATGAATATCTAATTAAAGATTCCAATGCTTACATTTTATACAGAAGGACATGTTATCCTTTGCAACATCGGTTCCTTCCTGGATCCACCTCACGATGAAAAGGTAGGACCTTTAGTTTTAGTTCAATTCATGAAACAGAAATTGACCATTTCTCTGTGCTAGATACCACAAAAGATAGAAATGCAAGACAAGACTCCCTACTCTTGAGTCATATATAATACTATTGAATCTTAATAGTATTTTATTTTGATGGACACTGAGAAATGTATAGAGTTGTTGAATCATTGTATTTAACACCTGAAACTAATATAACACTCTATGTTAATTATACTTGAAATTAAAAAAAGAGAAAAACAAAAAGTCACGTGCCAAATAACAATAGTTTCCTGGTGAAAAGAAAGAATGAGTGAGTGAGGGATCCAGCCACTGACCACTTTACGTCATCTTCATGTTTTGATTTATTTGAAAGAACCTATATAGAAACCCAGAGCTTAAAAGGGCTCACGCATCATCTAGTCCTCCACAGTTAGTTTATATAGCTTACATAACTTTATAGAAAGAGATTCTATAACTTTTCCTTAGAAGCCTAATCTAGTGCCCAACCTTTGGGGATGAAAAATACAGCACAGGGAATGTAGTCAATAACACTGTAATAACATGTTATCATGTTATCATGGTGAGCGCTGACGGGTGTGTAGCCTGTTGTCCAGTTGAAGGTGACATAACATTGCATGTCAGCTATACTTGAATTAAAAAGAAAGAAACTCTTCCTCACATTTACTCTAAATCCTCCTTGTGAATCAAACATATTCAATGCTATTTTTAGTGTGACTGCAATGTAAATGTCACCATCCTTATTTATAACCATTTGAATATGCACTTTTTGTGTGAATGTGGATAAACAAATATACCTATATATATATATATATATAATACCTATATATATTATACATACATATATATATTATACCTATATATATTATACATATATATATATACATATATATATTATAGACTCATCTTAACTAATTAAAAGTTGCAGCAAGGAAGCACTATTTGGCCATAGGCTTATTTCTCTTTAAGGTCATATTTCAAATCCAAAAGGTAAATAAATAGTACTTTTTTTTTTACTATTATTTTACTATGCTTACATGGATTAAGATTGGATTCCTTGCAGAGGAATAGAATGGTACTATCTGGTACTGGTTTGGCTTCACAGAATGGTACTGTTTCAAGCATTATTACATTTGATCCATAGAATTTTCTTTTTGTTTCCGAGAACAAAAAGATTAGCTTTCTAATGTTCAGATGTTTATTTTTCCTATGATTATCTCGACTTTGCAGAGGGGAAATCAGAGACGGTCTTCCCTCATCTCCGTGTTGACATTTAATGACTAAGTCAGGATAGAACCAGGCTTCTTCTCCTCAAGAGCAGTGTTGTTTCCATATATAACATTCATTGCTATCAAATACAAAACAACATTCAAACAACTCGTGAAGCACAAAGTTTCACTTATCAACAGCTATAAATGGCCTGCAATCAAGTCATGCTGTGAGCAGAACAAAAACAAATGACATGCTTGAACCACATATACAGTGGAAAGTTATCTGTTCTCTCTTAATTGTGATGAGTATCATATGTTATTGTTAATTTTAAGGCATAAGAATATAACCCAAAGCCTACAGTTTTCCAAACGGACTTTCTATAAACAGGCAACCAAGACGTTATAAAATTTAGAGAAAATCTTAAAAACAAAATTATAAAATAACATTGAATTAGACTAATGGTGGAGTTGATTTTAAAGCATTTCCACCAGTTTATAAAAGCAAAGAACTTATTTTAATTACTTATTTGAAATTCCTCCGTATTCAATGTCATTTCAACCTTTTCTGTATTTGGACAATGTATTTTTTCCACTTTGCACATGGCTGCCTACATATAACAGAATCCGGTTATAAGATGCCTCATTATTACACAGACTAATATATATCATGAATTAAATCAGGTTCAGTTATAGGTTACAACTAACTACAATAAACTAATATGTCAGTGTATATCTCATATGTTAATCTGTTTCTCTTGCAATATTACTATTAAAAGGATGCTCCATGTAATATAGATATTCTAACAGATAGGATAGTCAAAACCTGTCCACAGGAAGAGAAATCATACATATGATAATATACACTTGTGTACAGAAAAACAAAAAAGTCTTAGAGCAATGTTTTTTTCTAAATATAGGTTATAACCCATTAGTGGGTTATAAAATCAGTGTAATGAGTGGTAACCAGTATTTTAATTAAAAGGGGGAATAAAATGCAATAGAATAGAATAGAGGATATCAATGTGCACTGCACATAGTAAAGTTAGGTATCCTTTTGTGAAGGATACTGAAACATGTTCAGTATGCACGTGCAAATATTGTATCTGTGGAATGGATCATGAGGTAAAATGTCTTTCTTACTATAGATATGGCCCATAATAGAGAAACACTTGCCTTAGCGAATTTCATCCCAAGGCAGAGAAAGAACTCTTGGATGACAAGATATTATTGAATAGCCATGAGACAATAAGTAAGAGAATGTAGATTTCACCCTGGATGTCTGAGAACAACTAGGAGGAATTGAATCTGAAGGTCAAGAAATTTATACATGTTTTCACTCATAAGTGGAACAGGGAAAACTTAACAGAGGGCCATGGGGGAGGGAAAGGGGGAAAAATGGTGGGGGAGAGGGAGGGAGGCAAACCATGAGAGACTCTTGAATGCTGAGAACAAACTGAGGGCTGATGGGGGACAGGAAGAGGGGAAGGGGGGTGACGGGCATGGAGGGGGGCACTTGTGGGGATGAGCACTGGGTGTTATATGGAAACCAACTTGACAATAAACTATGAAAGAAAAATAAATAAATAAATGAAGGTCAAGAGATTTAGGAGGAATTGTGTCTGACCTTTGCTCAAGTCTAAGTGAATAGGAGACTCATAGGAAAACTTCAAACTGCCAGAATTCTAGCTACACAAATATTCCACGTGGACGACCCAGGAAGAAGTAGTGCTTGGTCTGGGTTCATCGGTGATAGACAGGGAACGTATTCTAAGGAGATGTTGCTACAGAGCAAGCTTTCCAGTTGACAACCCTAGTTCACACAGTTTATGCCTGTTTAAAGGATCTAAACTTGAGGATAGGCCACGTCTTCAATCGAGACCCCTGATGTCTTTCAAAGAGGATGACCCAGGCCCATTCTTTTCATTGCTTCCTTGTGGTATATAGTCATCATATATAACTCTACTACCTCCTCCTCCTCCACCACCACCACCACCACCAAAAAAAATAAAATAAAATAAAATAAAATAAAATAAAATAAAATAAAATAAAATAAAATAACAAAATTACCAGGGCTATCTTTGGATAAAATTTGAAAACAGGGAATTTTTGCCAACCTCCCCTTTGGTCTTCATCTTTCATCTCTGCATCCTTCTGCCCCTGATTCCACTCTGCCTCTGTCTCTCCCACAGCCTTTTTCCTAAGGCTTTTCTTTCATCTACTCATCTTGTAATCCTCAATTAAATGTCCTTCCTCGCTTAAATGAGAAATTGCTAAAGACATAAGATCTTTCTTCTCCCAGGGATACCTGAGATGAAGAAATGCCTAAAAATGGAGGTAGGGTACCAGAGCAAGGAAGAAGAGCTCACAGGGAGAGAGGCTTCAACTTGCACAGATGTCCACACCCATTCACTCAGAAGCTGGGCTCATTAGTGATTAATGGTTTTGCTTGCTTTGGATTATGATCAGCACATACTTATGCCACAAGATATGCCTTGTTGTTGCTCTCTAGAAGTTGAAGCAGCTGCTTGCCTGGCGTGCTCATTCTTTAGAAATTGTTCGAGTAATCTACATAGAAGACAAACAAGTGGTACTTACTGCCTCCATCGACGGCTCAGTAAGGTATGGACCTTCATATTGTGAATTTAGGGTTTCGAGCATGACAAGTAAAAATTTTAAGCTACAGTTTAAATATATGCCCCAAATACAATCTTGATTGGATCATCAAAATAAATAAACACACAAACAAACAAAATGTGGCACACACAAAGGGCTTTGAAAAGACGGCCACTGGTTTGGAATTCTTTTCCATGGCCAAGGAGACGAGATGCCCTGCTCATCCATGTCAGCAGTATAACAAATACTTTAATAAAAGTGTTTTTGGTGGACTTATGTCAAAACATTAAGCAGGATGGTTATTTCAGAGAGATAGACCCACGCCCGTGGACAGTGTGATTGATTCTGCAAAGCCTACTTCTTTCCAATCACCTGGATAATGCTAAGGATACATACAAAAAAATGCTGAACAGACACACACACATATATTGCACATACAAAGAGAAAGGAAACATCATGACATTTCTTGAAACAAATTGCATATTAAACTGTCTCAAAATCATGGTAATGAATTTTCCTCTTAGGAGAATAAAGTCAGTTGAGATCGAGAGTGCTAGAGAGGCTTATAGTGTGCTGGAGAGTTTAAATATAGTGAAGGCAAAAAAGGAAGGAATATTTTACATTGTGTAAAAGCCCCTGTGTGAGCCTAGGGCTGATTTGGATCTTCACCTTGAAAGAAATAAACTCCAAAGGATTTTAAGTGAAGGACCAACATAATTTGACTTACATTTAAAAAAAATAATGTGTAGGGAATGGATTTCAGAGCAGCAAGGCAGGATCAAAGAGACCAGTTGGAAGTCTGTGCTGAGTGCAGGGGCCTGGACCAGAGCAGTGCAACAGTGCTGGAAGCAGTTAGTCTAGACCTGAGAACGATCCAGGAGGTAAAATCCAGGAGACATAAAATTTAACTGAAAGGGGAGGTAAGCAGTGGAGGTTAAGCATACCTCCTGCCATATACCACTCAGCGAACCCTGGGACCATCCATTAAGAGCGGAGGCACTAAAAGAAGAAAATACTTTGAATATGGAAAGATGAAGGTAAATCATTAGAAATGTTGAGTGAACGGTGAGTCTGGAAGGGTGTGAGGTCCTAACTGGGGTCAAACAGAGCTCTTCCTCTGCCAGAAAGGGAAAGTGTTATTTTATTCATAGGAACAATTAAAAACACGACATTTCATTATTATAGATGTTTTTCACAACTATGTCCCCTGGGTCTCTGTTCCAGTTTATTTTCAGCTACCTGTCAGCAGAAGTGCTAATTGGGGATTGTAATACACACACACACACACACACACACACACACACACAACACACACACACACCACATGTCACATGTGCACACACGTCTGTTATTATGACCATTTCCTGCTCAGAAATTTCTTTAATATTATTCCTTCAAGTGAATATCTCCCCAGATACTCAGCTCAGTAAAAGTAGCTCTATGAATAACTATCTCAGATACACATCCCTTTATAACTAAGCCATGTCCTTTTGCAAACAATGGCTGCCACTTTCTAAAAGGGTAGACAATTTTAACATTCTAAATCTTTCTTGTCAAAAAGATTATGCTATTATAATAGGAAAAAGTGTAATAAAGCCTTAGCTCTTAGACAGAGGATACATGGGGCTAAGATATTTATCCAAGACCCAGGAAATCAGGCTGAGAGGGGGGATCAGTCATCTGGGAGAATTCCGCATGCGGCAGGAAATGTCACAAAACAAGATCAGAAGCTGCTTCGGTCCTGGCCTAGAATAGAGTGAGTTTGGAGTTTTCCTGAAGATAGTCCTAACCCTCTAACTTCTGTTCTAGAAGGCCTGGTCCATTTCATTTTGGTGAAGGCTCTGGCAAGGCAGTGTAGGAAAATTAGAATGTGTAAGGGATGTAAAATGTTCATGTTACATTCTTAGGACACTGTCAGGTGTGAGGAGTCCTGGATGGATACCTCTGCTCTGTATTCTCCTTAATGCCCTCCCCCTTAACCTGGGAAACCACTTGAATTTGGTGGCATTTACCCTTAGCTCATTTAGTGATCACTCCTTATGGGTGATGATGACTGCTACCATCATTTGTTACTCTGAGGTTGAAGTCAAGATATAAAAGCAAGGTCTTCCACATACTGTTTTATCTTTCTTTAAGATGCAGGGCACACACTCCTGCTAAGGATATTCTGCAGGGTTTTAAATCAAGTGGGCTAAGAAAGATCTCATAGAGTGACCTGATGGTAAAATAATGTATATGGATAAGGAGGCACTTCTTTCACCACCATATTTCAGAACTCAGTTGTGAAAATTAGTATGGTTTTTCCATAACAGTAGGAGTTATGGATGGAGGTTGAGAGGAGTTTGTTAATAGTAAAAGCATCCTTTGGAAACTCCTCCCACAAGATCTACTGATGCTGATGCAGAGGTAGACTGCTGAGGCCTAATTCAACTAACATACTGTCAGCCAACATGGGTTCTGATCACACTGAAAGAGCAGTGTTATTCTGGGAAATATTTATTCCTTGTGTTCTGATTTTAATGAATAGGCATCATAAGTACAGATTCAAATTAACACTTCCCCAAAATTTTGTCTGTTAGAATTCTAATGGATAAAAGTTCTTATGCTATGATTGGCTCCATGTATTTAACAGGAATAGTCCCTGAATCAAGCTTAAAAATCTCTAATGGACCAGTAAAAACCCATGTCAATGATCTAATAAACAATAACTTTCACTGAATTCCCGTTACTTTCTTCTCCCTACCTTTGCCTTTCCTCAGGCTCTGGCATGCCTTCAATGGTCATTACTGTGGATATTTTGGACAGCGAAGAATGTTTGAAATATCACAAACAAGTGATTTCATTTTGCCATGTGATGTTAATGAATATCCCATAGAAATAAAAGAAGAAAACAAATTCACAGAGAAGAAGCAAAAATATGAATATCCTCTGGTATTTGACCAGCAAAAGTAAGACCATTTGGTTTCTCTTTAGATGAGCAGACAAGAATTAAACTCTTTTTTTTTTTAAGTTTATTTATTTATTTTGAGAAAGAGCACAAGCAGGGAAGGGGCAGAGAAAGGAGAGAGAGACTCTCAAGCAAGCTCCGTGCTGCCAGCACAGAGCCTGATGTGGGGCTCAAACTCATGACCTGAGCTGAAACCAAGAGTCAGACACTTAAATGACTGAGGCGCCCAAGCACCCCAAGAATTAAACTCTTTTGACACTGTGACACTGTGCTGGACATGGAGAATTCAAAAGTGAAAAGTCAAAGACTTTTCAATAACATTGCAGTCCAATGAAGGTGGGAAACATGTAAACAAAAAGCTACAATTCAGTATAATAGTACTTCTAGGAAAATGTAATTCTTAAGATAATCACAGAGGAGTAAAGTAGATATGTCTACTTAAATCCTGTGTAAGTAAAAGCACTAAATAATGAAAGACTATGATGTAGTTTTTCAAGACTAGGGAATCCAGTGAGTAAGTAAGGAAGACATGGTGGAAAATAAAGCAAGAATGTTTTATAGAGACCAAATCATAATGGGCTTTGCTTATGGGCCAACATAGGATTTTAAACTTTACAGAAATCATAGTGACAGAATACAGGAGAGAAAAAACATGTCTGAAGAAAAGGGGAGTGCTTTTGGTTTTGGACAAGTGTAAGTCTAGATGCTTGGGGACATCCAAGTGGAGATATTTAATGAGCATTGAGATAAGCCTGTCTGGATGTTGAAAAGGAAGCCACATGCACGTGGTATGATGGCAAGTAGTAGTGAGGACACATTTGTAGAATGTGGCAGTGAAGTCACATAGGACAATAGAAAAGTAAACACTGGATTGGCATTATTTCAGCTGATGGCCCTGGAGAGGGTAATTTCAATGGAGTGATGGGGTAAAAGTCACAGGGTAGTGCTTGAGAAATAAATAGATGTAAGATGAGATAGAATATATTACTTTGTAAGGAAGTCAGATAGCTCTAATGTTGAACAAGAGTTTGGTTCATGGGTATGCTTGTGTCTCAGGAATACCTGAGCACTGCTTAAATTTTTTTTTAATGTTTTATTTATTTCTGAGAGAGAGGGAGAAAGAGAGAGAGAGAAAGAGAGACAGCGTGAGCAAGGGAGGGTCAGAGAGAGAGAAGAAGATACAGAATCTGAAACAGGCTCCAGGCTCTGATCTGGCTGTCAGCACAGAGCCCGAGGTGGGGCTCGAACCCACGAACTGTGAGATCATGACCTTAGCTGAAGTCGGACGTTCAACCAACTGAGCCACCCAGGCGCCCCACCTGAGCACTGCTTAAAGGCTTAGAGGAGGACAGTTCTCCATCAGGGAACAGAGTGATGGCAAAAGGTGTTTTGTGCTTTTGTGACATTCAGTCCTGGTTTTGATGTGGTTGGATCTTTGTCATTATGGAAACGATTGGTGCTTAATTGAGCTCAACATCAGCAAAACATGGTGGATGTCCTTAGGGAGCCAGATCTCCCTGGACTGGTAACATGGAGCAGACCAGAACTGGGGGAACTGACCAGATGACTCAAAAGAACAACCGGAGGGGATTGTCTAAAATAAAGCCCTTTAGGGATATCCTACATGGGTCAAAGCTGGAGAGGCTCCATGCCATCATCTAGTCCAACAGTAGGTAGAAGAAATAGGAACCGAAGCTAAGAGTCACAGGCCACACAGGAGCAATTTGAGAAAATCAACAAGGGTTCCAAGTGACTGCCAAGACTCCACTGAAGGGTTCAAGTCTTGCCTTCGCTGGCCAGCAAGAGCTCTGGAGAAGACATCTTGCCAAAACGTGAGAGGTGGTGTAGTAGAGCCAAAACTCATCAAGATATGGTAAAATTTCCCACACAAAGTTGATCACTGGGTATTTGCTGGGCCTTGAACATCCATTTATCTTAGTACTCAAAATAGTATGTTTTAATTTAGTAATATGCATCTCCTTCACTAGCTCTGTGAGTTCCTTGAGGATTAAGACCCTGTTTTACACATCTTTATATACCCAGTTCTTAGCTTAAAGATTAGCACATAACGGGCACTCAAAAAGTATTTGAGTGAATAAAGAATGACTAATTAAATGCAGAGGTAGCATCCTTAGTACTGGTGCCATTAAAGCCAGAGAATTTGGGATGCAGAGAAAGAAATGTAACGGATGTAGCAAGCAAGGAACACAACGACGTGGTTATATGCTAACAGTTTTTCTTGTATCTTTTTACACAGATGGAGAAAAATGAGTTCAATGTCTTTGCTTTTCAAACGCACACCTCCCAAAGCCTTTGAAGTGGATCATGATTTTAAGTTTTTCAAGTCTCTTTCTTCTCCCAAGGTAGCCTTAAAACAAACAAGTGAACAAAAAAAAGATAAAGCACTTTGCTTTGGTTTTCCTGAATTTAGATCTCTCTGGTACATGAGTTTTCTATTACTGCTGTTACAAATTACTACCAGCTTGGTGGCTTAAACAATATAAATTAATTATCTTACAGTTCTATATGTCAGAAGTCTGACCTGGGTCTTATTGATCTAAAATTAAGGTGTTGCCAAAGCTATGTTCCGTTTCTGGAGTCTAGGGGAGAATTTCAATGCTTTAGTTTGGGGCCTTCATCTTCAAGCCAGACATGTTTCTTCTCCTCGACTACCTTCCTGTGGTCATATGTCTGTGACCCCATGGAAAAGTTTCTCTGCTTTTAAGGATGCCTGGGATTAGACTGGGCCCACTTGACTAATCCACCTCCAGGTTCCAGACCTAAATCATATCTGCAAACTCCCTTTTGTCATGTGAGGCAATGAAATCACAGGTTGCGGGTGGGGGAAAGAGAGTGGGGACATCTTTCGTTGCCATGATTCTGCCTCTCACAGACTGACATATTTTTCTTCAGTGCAGAATTAGGAGAGATATGGGCCCTGCTATTCATTCTATTTCCAATATTTGTAAAGAGGGGATATAGCATGAGTCTTTAGGCTAAGGTGTGGTATTAATTGAAATCGATTTCTTCACGATCTTCCATACAATAAACCAAACTTAAGCTTTCTAAACTTACCTTCTGTTGCCAACCTCCCATTGCCCCACCCTCTACAAATAAGGCTGGTTGTTATTTCCTGAGCACTCCTGACTTCTGTCCCAACAGTTCACCTGGGCTGTCCTTACCACATCGTGACCTTTCTGTCTGTCAAGCCCATCCCACCTTTGTAATTGACAAAGGATCAGCATTCAGAATAGAAAAAGAACTCCTAAAAATCAATAAGAAAAAAAAAGACAGTTCAATTTTTTAAAAATGGTCAAATACTCAAATAGATACATCATAGAAGGAAAAAAACATTTGCCAATAAGCACATGATGAGATGCTCATGAGTAAACATGGAAATTCCCATCAATAGTATTCTGAGATACCAATTTACACTCAGCAGATTGGCAAATATCAGAAAGTCTGACAATATCAAGGGTCAGTGTGCATTTGGCACAAACAGAACACTAATCTGCTGGAAGAAGTAGTGTAAATTGGTAGAACCACTTTGGAAAACAATATGGCGCTATCTAGCAAACCTGAAAATAGGTATAGCATCCTAGATATATATCTTTGGGAAATGCTTAAATCATGGTTAGAAGGCAGGTCCAAGAATGCTCAGAGCGGTACTGTTTGTAATAGAAAAACCTGAAAGCAGCCTAAATTCTCGTGAACATTATAATCAGAACACAATTATGGCATATCTATAAATTGGAATACTACAGAGGAGTGAACATAAATGGACCAAAACGTTCATGTATATGGATAATTGTTTGACACGTGCTATTGAATGGGAAAAGTTTTGCTTAATAATATACACATAATTATTTCATGTATATAAAAGTCAAGAAGAGGCCAAACTAAATAAAATATTGTTTGGGCAAAAATTCACGTAAAGTAAAACTATATAAAAGAAAGCAAGAGAATTAAAAGCACAATATTCAGGACAGTCATTACATTTTAAAGGCAGAGGAAAAGGACTCAGAACCTCAAAGCTGAGGGAATTGTTTCAATACATAAAACAGAGCAGTGGGTCCATGGATGTTCATTATGTCATTATTCTTTCACATCATCAACTTCATATTTGATAAATACTTAATATTTTCCAAATGAAGTGGTTTTCCTAAGCCCTGCCTTTCTGTCCACATGGAGCTCAGCCGCTCCCAGAAGGCAGGGCACTGGGGGGAAGGACAGCATGGCGAGTGGGAAGGACAGGTTTAATCTTAAATAAATTATTTTATCTCTTGACTCACCTGCAAACCCTTTGACGTGTTGTGGCAGGAGGATTAAATGTGAAGATGCATACAATTATGTCATAGATTCTCAATAAATGTTCATGCCACATTCTCCAGCAATCCTGATCTCTCCCTGCTTTGTGCTTTATACTGTATTCATTACCATATTCTCCAGTCAATCACAGTATTTGTGTACTTACCTTTACTTCCCACCCACCACTGAGTCCTAAGTTCTTTATGGCCAAAGACCTGTGCATAGCATGTAACTCAATAGGATTGAATAGGATTGAAATGGTACAACCTAAAAATAAAGATTGGTATGTACTTTTAATATTCTCTTCCAATTTGAAGATAAGAAATATTTTGAGTAATTTAACTGAAACATTAAATATATTTTGGGGAAATCTTTAGCAAAGTTTTAAACGTCTTGAAACAATTAAATGCCCCCAAAGATTGCCTACCCCTTAGCACACCTTTATCTTCTCAACTGATTGGTAAAATAATGAAACTTTAATGCTAAAGTTGAATTAAAGCACCCTTTTCTTGGGAATCTCTGATTCTACCAGAATCTTGTTTTGCCCATTTCTTTTCTTTCTCAATTGTATAAAATGTATTCATTCACTTCTTTTTGACATATTGTTATCAGTAATAATACAATGATAGTAAATCTTACTTTTGAGTAGTACCCCCCATCTGCGTTATTTCATTTGATCCTCATAAATAATCAACAGGGAAAGAACTTGCCCAAGATCATGCAGCTAATAAGCATCAGAGTCGGGATTTGAACCCTGATAGAATGTGCCCACTGCACTAACCATCCACTTCTGTGTTTTGCAGATTCGAAGACATGCCTTAGAAGGATTCCTGGCAGAAAACAGAGAGGCAGGAATTGTTTTCGGCTCTCTTCCTATATATAGGGTGAGTTGGAGGCTTCTGGGACTAGAGTAGTCAGAAAACAAGGAATCTGACGTCTCATTCCTGACCCTGGGCTACCCAACAAGGTTGAAGAAAACCACGTAACCAAGCAGATTGACGCTTCTATGAGCATGCTCTGTCCAATCCCAAAGAAGTCTCCAGTTCTAGGTGCCCGTGGCCTTGACCATTTCTCTCTGCCATTTCCCATTAAACAACACTGCAGGAAACTATTTCAGACCTTAACTTGGATCTTCATCACCTACAGGATAAAATCCAAATACCTTTAGCCTGGCATACAAACCCCTCATAATCTCTCCTCTGCCTGAACTGTATGATTTCATTTTCTACCACATTTTCCCATGTACCTTACACTCCAGCTGTGCCAAATTACTCACCATTCCTTATGCACCACCACTCTGCCCTCTTCTATGACTTTGCCTGTGTTGTCCATTGGCCCAGAATTCATCCTCTGCCCAGAATTTTCTCCTCCTTACTCACTCTCCTCCAGTCTCCACTAGGGATAACCTCTGTTAAATTAAAGAACTAATTGAACCAAGAATAATAAACTGAAGAAGAGATACTTCAGCTTAACCTTAACTTATTATTTAACAAAATGTTATTTCTCTTCCCTAAGAACATGTTCCCTGTAATAGGACCAAACACTTAAGCTACAGATGATGCTAAGGATGAAATATCAAGAAGTCATAGTGGGTATCTGGGAAGGAGGGGTATATTTTAAAGCAGTTGGACCTTTCATTCCCTATTCCCCCCCCCCATTTCACATTACAGGAGTAATCACCTTAAATATGTCTTACTAAACCTTTACTTATGACTTCTAGGTACCAAGCCCCACTAGCCTCAGATTTCTTCCACTCATTGGTTCAGAAGCACAAAGGGAATATTCAGATGTCATTCCAGGAAAAAAGAAGGGAGGTCACTTTCATGATAAGGTTAGTACTTAGAATTCCCTAGCATATCCCATTTATGTCTGGATTGTTAACTATTTCTTTGTTCCCAGAGACAAAGAAATTCGTTCAGTGAGATAGAAATCATGAATTTGCTGGACAGAAAGCAAAATTAAACAGGACCTCTGAACCTGACAAATAAAAATTTCCAGAGCTAATTTAAGACTTAGATTCACTGCCTAGTTTTGAAAGCTGGGCAATGTGACATAACACGTCTGAGGGTTGTATAAGCATCCTTCTTCTGAATGTTATGGTACCTACAGCACAGAGCCATTAAATCAGTAAGTCTCTGGCTCACCAGCCAGATCAAGAAGATTTTTGTGAATTAATAATAGGCATAGCTAACATATAATGACTTACAGTTTATGTAGTACTTTTAGAAATGATTCCCCTCATTTTCACAACTACAAAAAATTGTTATACCCATCTTAAAATTGGGAAAAGGTAGAGCCTAACCAGAGGGTAAGTCACTTGCCAAAGATCACATAAGAAATAAGTGATAAGCTGAGATCTACTTGTGACTCCAAATTTCATGCTCATCCTATTAAACCCTACAGCCTAGAAAATCCAAATGCTGTCACTCTTCTACTAGTTCTAGGAAGCTTGAATGGGCGTAACTTAACCTGTGGCCATTCATTTCATCTTTAAAATAAAATAGATGAAATGTGGGGCTCCTGGATGGCTCAGTTGGTTAGACACCCAACTCATATATCAGTTCAGATCTTGATCTCAGGGTTCATGAGTTCTAGCCCAGCACTGGACTCTATACTGATAGCACATTCTTCTCTCTGAGAGAATTCTCTCTCTCTGCCCTTCCCCTGTGCATGCCCTCTGTCTCTCAAAATAAATAAATAAACTTTAAAAAAATGGATCAAACCTTAAGAGGAAGGTCTAACATATGGTACTTCTTGTAAGCCTCATTCCATGATGTCATACCAAAAACAGAAAGGAGATGGTTCATCTTGTTTGTGCCTAATGGAATAAAAGATAAAAATCATAACTCCCACCACCAGAACAAAATGCTTTATTTAATTATATGGAAATCTTGACCATTATTTTGTTAGCTTATGTACTAAATGATTCCTGTTAATCATCAGCTCTACCAATTATTTGAATATGAATTTTTGGCAGTAGAAGAGCTTTCTATAACATAATATAACTTACTTTTAATTGTTTAAAGTAGTGGATGAAACACTGTGATATAAAATAATCCACGACTAATGGGTAACCAAAAGAGTGTTTGTTTAGGGATTTATAATTTATATATTTTATGCTTGCATTTCCATTCTTATTTGTTTTGCCTCATCTGATATTAAATATACTTTGCATTCCTTAAGTACAAACTAAGTGACAGAAAGAAGGTAGCTAAATATGTCTTAAATACCAGGAGGAAGACAAAAATGGAATAAAAATTAGTCATGGTTAATCTACATAATGAATAATCTACACTTAGGTAATCAGAAATTGATATGATTAATTTTATCAAAGATCATGAAATATGATAAATTATTTCTCCAAATGCAATAATATATCTATTGTTTTAATAGATTCCAAAATTTTATTTTCTCTTAATAAAGAGAATAAAGCTTTCTTTCACTCTGAGAAATCACTAACTACAGAAGAAGGGCAAAGGGAGTGGATATCTCCATTTGCTTACAGAAAAGGGACCACAAAACTATAATTAAAAATTCCCTTTCTGGTATAATGTACAAAAGAGTTAAGTGTGGTCAGGGGTTAAAATTTGTTTCCAAAATATATTAGGTCCTTTTCAGAAAATTGTTCACTTAGCAAGATGACAATAAAATCTGGAAACGGGTATAGATTAGAGAATCATGGGGCATCTGGGTGACTCAGTCCATCAAGCACCTGACTCTTGATTTCAGCTCAGGTCATGATCTCACAGTTTGTGGGTTCAAGCCCCTAATTGGGTTTTGTGCTAGAGGACAGCCTGCTTGGGATTCTCTCTTCCTCTCTACTCCTGCCCCACTTCTACTCTCTATCTCTCAAAATAAATAAACTTAAAATAAAAAGAGAGAGAGAATCACCATGTTGATTGTCTGAAATTTTAAAAAAACCATACTGCTTAAGTGGGGAAAATAGTGGAAGAAGTCAAATCAATAAATACCCACCAAATGCCTATTTTTATAAAAAAACACTTCCAAGAAGCTGGGTATAACATTACTTCAGAAAATTTAGTGTTCAAATTCCAGTTTTGTGAAACAAACATGTGCAGAATATCTTGAAATACCTATTATGCGCCCTGCACTGTTCTGGGCACTGAGAAGCCGTTCATAGTTCAAGGAGCTCACAGTATAGAGGAGAGAAAGGTCTCTGAGAAAATAGTCCAAAAACAGTTATCTTAATCTCTTTAACTGATTATTTTTAAATAGTAGAAATGCTGATTCCAATTATTAATGTCTTTAAGTAGCTTGTAAATCCCTTTAGAATTAAATGGCTTATAAAATATTAACCACAGCGCAGGATAGCATACATCAAAGCCAAAGTTTATACAGTGCACCTTTGAACAACTCAGGTTTGAATACAAGGGTCTGCTCCGTGCAGATTTTTTTCAATAATTACAGTATTTTCTCTCCCTGATGATGTTCTCAATAAATACACAGTCCAGCAAACTTTCTTTTCCTGATGATTTTCTTAATAATATTTTCTTTTTTTTTTTTTTAATGTTTTTATTTATTTCTAGGAGAGAGAGGGAGAGACAGCATGAGCAGGGGAGGGTCAGAGAGAGTGGGAGTCACAGACTGAAACAGGCTCCAGGCTCTGAGCTGGCAGTCAGCACAGAGCCCGACGCGGGGCCCGAACCCACGAACCGCGAGATCATGACCTGAGCGAAAGTCGGACGCTTAACCGACTAAGCCACCCAGGCGCCCCATAATATTTTCTTTTCTGTAGCTTCCTTTGTTATAAGAATATGGTACATGTGCTAATCCACTGTGTATGTCACTGGTGAGGCTTCCATTCCATAATAGGCTGTTAGTAGTTAAGTATGGGGGGGGGGTCAAAAGTTATACATGGATTTTTCTATTGCATGGTGGGGGCTCCTCCAGGGTCAACTGTAGCTCCTTTTCAGTTTAGCTGTGGGAAGAGAGTGGGAGAACAGGAACTTTGTGACATGTGATCCATTTACACAATTGTGGAAGCATATCCAGTAATAGAAAAATGCTTAAGTGAAAGATATAGAAGAATGCAAATATAAGCATAAAATAAATTAATTATAAAACCCCAAACAAACACTCTTTTGACTACCTGTTAGTTTTGGATTATTCATACATCTGTGTTTCATTCATTACTTAAAACAATGAAAAAATATATATGATAGCATACTTTATAACTTTTCAAAGAATAACAGAAAAACACTCGTAATTTTATTTCAGGTGAAAGGGAATATAAACCATAACTGAGTGCTACTGCTAGTGATAATAGCTAAAATTAGTGTTTATATTAGCATGCCAGGTACAAACCTTCAGGTCTTTCACTGAATCTTTATAACAATGAGGGAGTTAGGATTATTACCCCCATTTGATATTCAAGAACACTGAAGCACAAGAGGATAAGTAATTTATTTAAGATTCCAAACGAAGTAAATAGTAGAGCTGGAATCTAAACCCAGCAGGTCGACTTCAGAGCCCGGACACTTAAACACAATGCAATGTAACTGAAGGGGTCAGGAAGATGCTTGGTGTCTCCGGGTTGGATAACCAGATATGCAGATAATGAACATGAAGAACTCTCCCTTCCCATAACTCTCTGTGCCCTCGCCCTGCTTGATTTTTTCTTCACAGCTCCTATCATTACCTGACATCACATTTCATAAAAGTTCATTTATTTTAATAGTTCTCCCTGACTAGAACATAAGATCCATGAAGGCAGGCACTTTGGCTCATTCTCTATTGGAATTCCAGGGCTTAGAACAGACACCTATGTCACATACACACACACACACACACGCGCGCGCGCGCGCGCACACACACACACACACTATTTGCTGAATGAAAGAATGAAGGAAATCAAGAAGGAGGGGAGAGACCAGGATGAAGTTGGAGAAAATAATGATAGAAAATTAGAGAAATAACATTATTGCAGTTTGGGAAATTGCTCCAGTTAGTTAGCAGATTGATGTGGAGAACTAAGTTTCCCACCTTGTGTTTCAGACAGAAGTGGTCAGGTGACCTGTGAGTGTTCAAGCCTGAAAGATCTTTAGATGCTTGAATTTTGACCTTGGAGGTCTCTCAGTTTTTTTCTTTACTTAAAATGTTCTGTGTTCCTCTCCTTTCTTCCTTCTTTCTTTCTTCCCCATAATAGAGTATAAAATCAAATTTATGTGTACTGTACATATTAGCTGAATATTACTGACAAAATTAGATACTTCTTGTTCTGAATTTTTAAACCAAATAAATTTAGCTTTCTATATGTCTTCCAAAACTATCCAACTCAAAGCCTTTCATTTTTCATTTGTGGGATCATCACTTGATTTTATTTTCTTCTAAGTCAATGGACTCTGACGATATTCATATACAATCTCTCCATGCCTGACAACAACATAGCAAGCTTCTGTAATTGGCTTTGTTTTCATCAAACCCTTGCAGATTGGGCAGTTGAGTCCCAGAATACGTAACTGCCCAGTCAAGTAGTTAGTCTGCTTCTGCTCTTCCACCATACCCTTCTGGAACCCCACCTCCAATTTTGTTTTGTTTTGTTTTTGAGATAGGAGTGTGTGCATGCACACAAGCACTTGAGCAAGTGGGGGAGCGGCCAAAGGAGAAGGGGAGAGAGAGAGAATCCTAAGCAGGTCCACACCCAGTACAGAGCCCAACTTGGGGCTCAATCTCACCATGAGATCATGACCTGAACAGAAATCAAAAGTCTGACACTTAACCTACTGAACCACCCAGGCACCCCCACCTCCAGTTTTTAACACATCTTTACCCTGGAGGCATACAGGATAGTTAAGCAAATAACTACTCTCTTACTAGGAGGATTAAAATCTCTACATAAATTAGTGGTGCAACTTGACTCTAGAAAATTGTATTTATCATATAATGCCAGTTACTAACTGACATCCATTTATTTCACAGAGTCAACGGAAGAGAAGTCTGAAAAGAAATTTGGTCCCACAAATAAATCTGGCTTCTTCCTTCTTCCCAACCATCAACAACTGAAGAGAATAAAATCAGATGTGGCTGCAGTGGCCTGAGCTTCACATGAATGATACTCCAGTCTTTATTTCAGGATGAAAAGTCAAATATCCCAGACACTGTCACCCATATCTGTATCCTCAGGCCATCCATCAATGAAGAAGATTGCTCATGGAGCCTAGGTGGCCTCAGCTCTAAACAAGGAAGCAGCAAGCAGCCAGTTAGCCAATTTCTTTCATACATGGAAATCCACTTAATGAATAGGGAATGTTTCTTGCTTACTGTCAGCAGCATGACACATAAAGAAACAAAGAGTCAATAGCATAAGCAGATTGAAAATAATATGGTTATCAGTGATCAGCTTTTCACCTCTCCCCCCTTGTTCACCCTAATTCATAACCAGAATTATCAGAATTTGTGTCATCCTATGTGTTATATTAAAAAAATATTAAAAAGAAAAATGTGCCAGTCAAGTCTCTAGCTCTTTATTTCGTTCATTTAGGGAAATGTCCTATGGAAGAAAATGTTTAGAGTTTTTCAGATAAAGTTAAAAGCTATTTACATTTAGTCTAGAAATGACTCCAGATAAAAAGAATTATCTGGAGTTCTGAAGGAAAGAGGGAATCCACAGAAGCAGACAGCGAGGTCCAAGTGATCTTCAAACCACACAGGGGGAGGCAGTTCCCTTACTGGGAGAACATTTGGTAGAGGCTGTGTGGCCTCCCCACAGGTAAAGGTCCCAGTGGACCCTGGAGAACAGTCACATTCCCTGCTGTTGGACGTTAAGGGTGAAGCCTGGTGCTGGATGTGTGTTGTGATTTATCATAATCCCTGATTTTTTTCTTTCTGTATTCAAAAATAAGAAAAGGAAAGAAAAATTAAAAATTTGAATAAATGGGGCAGTGAACAGAATGAAATACTATTGAAATTACATCCCATTTCCCCGAGAAGTCAAACTATGAAGTACTTTATGGTTCATAAACTAAGCAGGCGGAGAGGCTTGTGCTGTTCCTCTAAAGCATGGTTGGCCCAGTTGGTTAGGGTTTAGTGTAACAGCGTCTTCTCCAGTCATTGGTGCTCCCAGGAGATGAGGAGAGAGAAAAGAGGGTAGAAGGTTTATGTGAGTGAATCATAGCAGAAAACTTTCCCAACCTGGGGAAATACACAGACATCAAAATCTAGGAGGAAGAGAGAACTCCTATTAGACTCAACCGAAGCCGACTGTCAACAAGGCATATCATAGTCAAATTCACAAAATATCCAGGCAAAGAAAGAATCATAAAAGCAGCAAGGGAAAAATGTCCTTAACTTACAAGGAAAGATACATAACAGCAGACCTATCCAAAGAAACTTGGCAGGCCAGAAAGGAGTGGTAGGATATATTCAATGTGCTGAATCAGAAAAGTATGCAGCCAAGAATTCTTTATCCAGCAAGGCTGTCATTTAATATAGAAGGAGAAATAAAAAGTTTCCCAGAAAAACAAAAACTAAAGGAGTTTGTGACCACTAAACCAGCCCTGCAAGATATTTTAAGAGGGAATCTCTGAGGGGAGAAGTCGGGGGTTGGGGGGGAAGATCAAAAGCAACAAAGACTAGAAAGGACCAGAGACCACCACCAGAAGCTCCAACTCTACAGGCAACACAATGGCAATAAATTCATATCTTTAAGTACTCACTCTAAATGTCAATGGACTAAACGCTCCAATCAAAAGAGATAGGGTAACAGAATGGATAAGAAAATAAGATCCTTCTATATGCTGTTACAAGAGACCCATTTGAGATCTAAATACACCTTCAGATTGAAAGTAAGGGGACCGAAAACTATCATGCTAATGATCACCAAAAGAGAGCCAGAGTAGCCATACTTATATCAGACAATCTAAATTTAAAAATAAAGAATGTAACAAGAGATGAAGAAGGACATTATATCACAATTAAGTGGTCTAGCCACCAAGAAGATCTAACAATTGTAAACATTTATGCTCCAAACATGAGAGCACCCAAATATATAAATCAATTAACCACAAACATACAGAAACTCATTGATAATAATACCATGATAGGAGAGGACTTCAACACCCCACTTACAGCAATGGACGGATCATCTAAATAGAAAATCAACAAGGAAACAATGGCTTTGAATGACACACTGGACTGGATGTACTTAACAGATATATTCAGAACATTTCATCCTAAAAAAGTAGAATACACATTCTTCTGAAGTGCACACGGAACATTCTCCAGAATAGATCACATACGGGGACACAAATCAGCCCTCAACAAGTACAAAAAGACAGAGATCAGATGATGCATAGTTTCAGACCACAACACTATGAAACTCGAAATCAACCACAAGAAAAAATTTGGAAAGACAAGAAATACTTGAAGACTGAAGAACATCCTGCCAAAGAATGAATGGGCTAACCAAGAAGTTAAAGAGGAAATTAAGAAGTACATGGAAGCCAATGAAAATGATGACACCACAGCCTGAAACCTCTGGGACACAGCAATAGCGGTCATAAGAGGGAAGTATATAGCAATGCACGCCTTCCTAAAGAAGGAAGAATGGTCTCAGATACACAACCTAACCTTACACCTTAAAGAGCTGGAAAAACAACAGCAAATAAAACCCAAAACCAGCAGAAGACAGGAAATAATAAATATTAGAGCAGAAATCAATACTATCAAAACAAAATAAAACACAACAACAACTACAACAAAAGCAGTAGAAGAGATCAATGAAACCAGGAGCTGGTTCTTTGAAAGAATTAAGAAAACTGATAACCACCCAGCCAGTTTGATTAAAAGGAAAAAGGAAAGGACCTAAATAAATATAATCAAGAGTGAAAGAGGAGAGATCACAACCAACACTGCAGAAATACAAACAAGAATAAGAGGATATTACGAGCAATTCTATGCCAATAAATTTGGTAATCTGGAAGAAATGGACAAATTCCTAGAAACATATAAACTACCAAAACTGAAACAGGTAGAAATAGAGAATTTGAACAGACCAATAATCAGTAAAGAATTGAATTAGTAAAAAAAAAAAAAAAAAAAAAAAAAAATCTTAAAAAACAAGAGTCCAGAGCTGGATGGCTTTCCAGGAGAGTTTTACCAAGCATTTAAAGAAGAGTTAACTCCTATTCGTTTGAAGCTGTTCNTACAAACAAGAATAAGAGGATATTACGAGCAATTCTATGCCAATAAATTTGGTAATCTGGAAGAAATGGACAAATTCCTAGAAACATATAAACTACAAAAAAAAAAAAAGAAAAAAAAAAAAAATTTGAAAAAAAAAAAAAAAAAAAAAAAAATGAATTAGTAAAAAAAAAAAAAAAAAAAAAAAAACCTCTTAAAAAACAAGAGTCCAGAGCTGGATGGCTTTCCAGGAGAGTTTTACCAAGCATTTAAAGAAGAGTTAACTCCTATTCGTTTGAAGCTGTTCCAAAAAATAGAAAGGGAAAGAAAACTTCCAAACTCATTCTATGAGACCAGCATTACCTTGATCCCAAAACCAGACAAAGACCCTAACAGAGAAATATAGACCAATTTCCCTGATGAACATGGATGGAAAACTCCTCCACAAGATATCAGCCAATCAGATCCATCAATACATTAAAATAATTATTCACCACACCCAAGTGATGCATGGTTAAAATGTTTAAAATATAGGTAATGATTTCTGCTTCAGGTAATGGTAGACAGGTAATTTGGACCAACCACTCCCACTGGAGACAACTAGAAAACATGGGGAAAATGTTTAAAAAGGATCTCAGTGAAGGCATCTGAATTAAAAGAAGATGGTAAAGCATGAACATGCCAGACTCTGGGGGAGGACTGAAGCTCAGATAGGTGAGTCCAGCTTTTGAAGTCAATTTTCCCATGCAAGCATGTGCTGATCCCAGAAGGGAAGAGTAGGAAGTTAAGAAGCTGAAGTGGTAACTAGGGCCAAGGGGACAGGGAATGGAATCCAGGCCTCATCAAGGGGTACACCCCTCTCACTTTGGGCGGAGGCTCCAAAGAACTACATCCTAGAGATGTGGGTGACATAAACATAGACTGATCTTTACTGGGAACTACAGTTCATCTTCCACTTATTTCAATTCCTGAAGTTCGGCTAAGGTAACCCTAAATTGGTAGAGCCTCCACAGAGCCTGCAGAAGCAAGGGTAAATACCGTGGAGAAAGAAGATATCATGTGAGGCCTTCAGTTATGTCTTCATGATTCCAAATACATGTCTGGCACTCTATAAAAAATGACCAGTTACCTGAGGAGACAATGAGAATAAGAGCTGACAGGGAAAAAGTAGGTAATAGAAATAAACATACTTTAAAATAACTGCTTGCTTGGTGCTCCTGGGTGGCTCAGTTGGTTAAGTGTCTGACTCTTGATTTCAGCTCAGGTCATGATCTCACAAGCAATTGTGGGATTAAGCCCTGCATCTGGCTCCACACTGAGTGTAAAACCTGCTTGGGATTCTCTCTCCCTCACTCTCTGCCCCTTCTCCACTTGCACTCTCCTGTCTCTCTCAAAAAAAAATTAAATGTTTTTTAAAAAAATAGAATAACTGCTTTGCTCAACTGGAGGTAAAACACAAGATTTGGAATTTCAGCAGAGAATGAGACTTTGCTGATAAGAGCCAAATAGAAATTCTAGAACCAAAAAACACAATTACCAAAATTTAAAACTCACTCAAAAAGGTCATAATGACAGAGTAGGTCAACTAAAGAGAACATTAGTGAGCTGAAAAATAGCTGGTAGGTATACAGGTATTTGTTAGATAATCCTTGCAAATTCTGAGTATTCAAAATTTTTCCACAATAAAATGAGGAAGGGAAAAGAAATCTAATGGGGAAATTAGTAAAACACTTAAGAGATAAATTAAGCCTCATCTACACGCAAAGGTATATTTATGTCTATGGTATTGAAGACTCAATTTTAGGGATGCCTGGGTGGCTCAGTCGGTTAGGCATCCGACTTTGCCTTAGGTCATGATCTCATGGTTCGTGGGCTCGAGCCACGTCGGGCTCTGTGCTGACAGCTCAGACACAGCCTGCTTCCAATTCTGTGTCTCCCTCTCTCTCTGACCCTCCCTTGCTCATGCTGTATCTCTCTCTCAGAAATAAATAAAACATTTAAAACAATAATAAAAAATGAAGACTCAGTTTTACAAAGCCATCAATATTCTGTAGGTTAATCATCTATTGTTGCATTAAAAAAAAAAAAAACCCGAGTGGCTTAAAACAATTATTTTATCTGCTCATCATTCTGTGGGGCAGTAATGTGAGCTGGGCCCAGCTGAGCACTTCTGTTCTCACCTGGTGTCAGTCACTGCAGTGAGAGGCCGGATGGTCTAAGATGGCGCCCTCACACATCTCATGTTGAAGCCAACTCTTTGCTAGACCTCTTGCTGTATGTGGTCTCTCATCCCCACTGATGCCAGGCCAGAATTCTTCATAGGACAGTCAGTCTCAGGATTTTAAGAGGATGAGACAAAAAGCTACAAGATCTCTGGAAACCTAGGTTAAGGATTCCCAGAATTAAGTTACAAAGCAAACCACAATTCTGGGGGGTAAGGGAGTGGAGAAATAGTCAAATTACAAAGGGGTAGACATGTAAAAATAGGAAAAATGTGTGTTTATTTCTTTGGTGATCTACCACATTCACCAAACTGATCTTTAAATTTAATGCCATCTCAATCAAAATCTCTACATTAATTTTTTTTTAATTTAGGGACACCAGCTGGCTCAATCTCCTGAGCATCTGACTCTTGATTTCAACTCACGTCATGATCTCACGGCTCATGGGATCGGGCCCCATGTTGGGCTCTGCACTCAGCATGGAGCCTGCTTAGGATTCTCTCTCTCTCTCCCTCTCACTGCTCCTCCCCCCTTCAAAATAAATAAACATTTAACAAAGTAAATTGACAAGCTTTTCAAAGCTCTAATTAAGAATATAAAAAAGGGTCAAGAATAACCAAGGGTGTAAAGAATAATTTTCCTTGAAAGATCAAAGAGTACAAAATTGCTTGGCCATTATCAAGACTTATTATAAAGGTCTAGTAATTAAGACTGAGTGGTATTGGCACAAGAATAGACAAAGGGACCAATGTAATGAAGTAAGAGCACAGAAAACAACTCTCACATATCAAGACATTTGCTTTGTGGCATAAGCAGCTCTACAGCACAGTCCAAAGAGGTTATCTCTCCTTTTAGTGGTCCTGGGAGAATTAGGTGTCTGCACTGAAAAACATGAAAAATGGCCTCTATTTCACAGCATGAATAGAAATTAGTATCATGCGATTATAATTCCAAGAATGAAAGCAAATATAAAGTGATTTTAGAATTAAACAATGGATACTTTGTTCATGAGCTAGGACTAGGGAAACAATTCTTTTCCTTATTTCTTTTTAAAAAATTTTAACGTTTATTTTTATTTATTTTTGAAAGAGAGACACAGAGCGCGAGTGGGGAAGAGGCAGAGAGGGAGGGAGACACAGAATCTGAAGCACACTCCAGGCTCTGAGCCATCAGCACAGAACCCATTGTGGTGCTCGAACCCATGAACTGCAAGATCATGACCCAAGCCAAAGTCGGACACTTCAATGACTAATCGACCCAGATGCCCCAACGGTTCTCAGGTAGTATACAAAAGTGCCTGAACACACACACACACACAAAAGGACTGGCAAATTGAACTACATTAAAATTTAAAATTCCTGTTCATCAAAAATACTATCAAGAAAGTAAAACTGGAAGCCACAGAATGGATGAGATTTGCATCATATGTAACTAAGATAGGAATTTCATCTAGAATATATGAAGAAGTCCAACAAATCAATATGAAAAATACAGACAATCCAGTAGAATAGGCAAAAGACACTTCATAAGAGAGGATATCCCGATGGCCAATACACGTGTGACAAGGTGCACAATCTCCGTAGTAATTAATATAATGCTAACCAAAACCATATCAGGTACCTCTGCATAAACCCCAAAATGACTAAAATTAAAAAGACTAACAATGCCGAGTATTGACAAAGATACAGAACAGCAGGAACTCTTACATGCTTCTGGGGGGAAGGATGTGTAAATTGGTCCAGTCATTTCAGAAAACAATTTGATATCTGTCTACATTGAACAAATACACATTCCCTGACTCACCAATTCTATCCTAGGTCTGTACACCCAACAGAAATATGTGTACATGTAAAAGAATGATCACAGCCTTATTACTTACAATTTCCCCAAATTGGAAACCCACGTGTTTTTCATGGTGGAATAGATAAATAAATTTTCAAAGATATTCATATAATAGAACACAATAAGAAGGTATAAACTACAGCTATACACAAAACTTGGATGGATCTCACAAAGAAGAATGTTGAGCAGAAGCCAGACATAAATTAACACAAGCTATAGGATTCCGCTAGAATAAATTTAAAAAACAAAACCTAGAAATTATAGGGTTTTAGATATGAATTATAGTTTTTAAGTAAAAAAGAAATGCCAGGGAGTGGCCACTATAAGAATCAGGATAATGGTTACCTTTTGGCAGAGGAAACGTGCAGTTATTTGAACAGCGTCAACTTAGTTTATTTGTAACGACTTTTTCCAGATTTTTCTGTTCTAGGTTAGCATAGGCTATCTGACCTTGAGCACAAGATGGAAGGCAAAGGTGCAGCAGTAACCGTATATTTTTTATGCGTAAAAGGTGGTGCAGGGTACCAGTGTGGTTGATTTAGTGCATGCTGTTGCTGATGTCCTGGCTCACCTTGGTCTTAGGCACAAAGGTAAACATGAGGCAGTCCTGTGCTTCTGCAACTACCCCAAACCTCCTTCTTTAGCTTCTGTGAGTCCTGAGCCAGACTGCCTGCTCTGCTGACTTCAGAACCAGCATGGGACCCAGAAGCAGCAACTATACGTAATCCCGTCACCCGGCTCGCACAATTGTGTAAGGGTAAATCCCGTACTCTACAGCAGTCTTCATTATTTTCTGTAAAGGAACCTTGAGTGACCCACAAGGAGCATGACAGAGGCCTCTTGGGTGCCGGGAACATTTTATTTTTTGACTTGTGATGATAAAGTCAGCTTTCCATCTATCTTTAGCTCAGTTTTCTATAGTTGTGTTATATTCACAATAAAAGTTTAAAAAAATACCTAAATTACATTATACAGCCAAAACAGACCAAAACTGCGGTCAGGACTTATTAGAATTATTGCGTTTTAAACATTAAAAAATAGTTTAATAATTTTTGTGTTTCATCTCTAAATAATGAGCTATCAGAGAAAGGCTCGGGATGCTAACAACAGGTTCTCTGAAAGTAACACATTACAGGTGAGTTTGGTCTTGTTTCTAACAAGAAGAAAGCCAAAATCGTTATAATCATCATTAAATTTTTGTCTTCTTTAATTCTACTTTGAAATGTTAGAGGCATATTGATGCGCTATTTCAGAATGTTGATCAAATGGATGTAATATGTGAATTTAGTTACAACCTTGAGGACATTTACTTAATTAAATGCCATTGTCCTTGTTGCCTTATTGCATTTCAACATCAGCGTTTGTTACTATTCCTGCCTTCAATCCATATCCATTATGAGTATAAATTCAACAAAATATGAAAATGATTAAAAGCTTATGAGATCCTTGTCAAGCTAACATGTCCTCTACAAATTGTCATGTGTCTATGCAGAAGGTCTCAAATGGTCCTATTTTAAGGAAGAGAAATATATGAAGTATTAAATTGTTAACTTTTAAGAATATTATAGAATTTAATTAATAACAGAATAGGCGGTGCGCCTGGGTGACTCAGTCAGTTAAGCGTCCGACTTCAGCTCAGGTCATGATCTCATGGTTCGTGGGTTCCAGCCCCGTGTCAGGCTCTGTACTGCCAGCTCAGAGCCTGGATCCTGTTTCAGATTCTGTATTTCCCTCTCTCTCTGACCTTCCCCTGCTCATGCTGTCTCTCTCTTTCTCTCTCAGAAATAAATAAAACATAAAAAAATTTTTAAAAAATAGAATAGGCAATATCAGTGTGCATTTGTACATGGAAACATTAAATATCCTTGTGTGAAGGATACTGAGGCTTCTTCATGATGCAGGTGCAGATATTGTATTTGTTTACTAGATCATGAAGTGAAATGTATATCTTACTCTCTCTCTCTAAAATAAATTTTAGAAAATTTAAACAACAGAAAACAACTTGAGAAAGACTACACTCCTATGTCTAGCTGCATACTAATTATTCAGTCTTCTCTCCTTCCTAAAGTTTAGGCACTCTGGGCTACTCACCACTCCCCAACAAGCTCTAAACTTTCCCTTATTTTCCTTTCTCTTACTCCTGATCACCAAATATTTCCAATTATCAACACAATACCACATTTCAAGGCTTGGGTAATTTTACCTCCCCCAGAAAAATCACTCCCTGTGCTTGATCTCACCAGGAATGGGACCCCTCTTCTTTGGTTTCCATAGCACTTCCCCCCTGAGCCCCTTTGTAGTGTCTAACACATTCTGCTTTGAATTAGTTATCTTGGGTACTTATACATCATTCCAGGTTTTCATGATTTGGTAGCGTTCTGGGTCAGAGAGAGAGATTTGAAGAGCATGAGCTTTAGTGTCAGGCACATCGGTAGGTGTTGATCAGGTCAACCAGAGAGAGTGCATAAGATAAAAAGACAAAAGGACAGAACCCCAAGGACTATCAGCAGTAAGAGGCAAAGAAAGGGGCACCCGGGTGGCTCAGGTGATTAAGTATCTGATTCTTGGTTCGGCTCAGGTCATGGTCTCATGGTTCGTGATATCAAGCCTCATGTCGGGCTCTGCACTGACAGCGCAGAGCCTGCTTGGGATTTTTCAATTATGCAGCTAATCCTTCCAGTTGGAGCAAGTTCTACCTTCTTTTCACTTTGCTACATCGTCGTTACTCTTTTAGACCTGCGGAGCCACCAGCTGCTCCATGAAGTCTTTCTGTCTTCATTGCACAAGGAACTCCTGCTGTGTTTTTTTTTACCATTTTTATACATGACCATAAATTACTCACAATACGAAACTCATTCACTTCTCAGTAGTGATGGCCTTTTGGGACCCTGAGATAGCTTTTTCTTTTTTAAGTTTATTTATTTATTTTGAGAGAGAGAGAGAGTGTGTGTGTGTGTGTGAGAGAGAGACAGAGAGAGAGAGAGAGACAGAGAGAGAGAGAGAGAGAGAAAGCGCAGGGGAGCAGCAGAGAGAGGGGCAGAGAAAATCCCAAGGAGGCTCCGCAGTGCAGAGCTCCATGCGGGGCTCAAACCCCCAAACTGTGAGATCATGAAGTGAGCAAAAACCAAGAATCAGATGCTTAATCAACTGAACCATCCAGGTGCCCCCCAAGATGAACAACAAAAATGAATCTGACAACCTAAGATCTTGCTAATTAATGATGATGGGCTGGACACCATGAGGACTAAGACATAGGGCTCAAGACTGATTCCACAATTCCACACAATGCTGACCTAAGAATGAGGGGCGATCCTCCCCTCCCCCCCGATCTTGCCGCTGCAAACTTTGCCCATTATTTAAACATAAAGTTACCCCCAGTCTTCTCCCCATGGACTTGGAGTCATGTGACATTTCAGCCATTTCAGGATTTCAACAGTACCCAGTTCAGAAGCTTCTGTGAGGATTAAATGAATTGATTTATAGGAAAGGCTCAGTGACCCACCCACAGGAAGCACTATTTAAGTGTTTTCTATTATTATCATTATTTTTGCTATTATTACTATCAATAGATTCAAAAAATATAAAGGTAGTGTAGGGGCGCCTGGGTGGCTTAGTCGGTTAAGCGTCCGACTTTCGCTTAGGTCATGATCTCGCGGTTCGTGTGTTCGAGCCCCGCGTCGGGCTCTGTGCTGACTCCAGCTCATAGCCTGGAGCCTGTTTCAGAGTCTGCGTTTCCCTCTCTCTCTGACCCTCCCCTGCTCACGCTCTCTCTCTCTCTCTCTCTCTCTCTCTCTCTCTCTCCCTCTCTCCTAGAAATAAATAAATAAAAAAAATATATATAAAGGTAGTGTAGACCCTGCATATAAACTGGGGCAATTGTTCTCGTGGAATCATTAGGGGAACCTTAATAATAGAAGACTGTGGGGGGAGGTAAAGAGTGGGAGAAACAGAAGAATTCCCCCAAATATGTCCACATCCTATTTCCCAGAATCTGTGGCTATGTCACCTTACATGGTGAAAGGGACTTTGAGACATGGTTAATTAAAGATTCTGAGA
The DNA here is from genome assembly GCF_003009895.1 of Hyaena hyaena. Lineage (NCBI taxonomy): Eukaryota > Metazoa > Chordata > Mammalia > Carnivora > Hyaenidae > Hyaena > Hyaena hyaena. The sequence goes on along the minus strand of NW_024082566.1, from coordinate 21,519 downwards.
TGGAAGCACCTGGGTGAATTAAGCAAACGACTTCAACTCAGGTCATGACTTGATTTGTGAATTCGAGCCCTGCACTGGGTTCTCTACAGTCATTGCCGAGTCTACTTGGGTCCTCCATCTCCCTCTCTCTCTGCCCCTCTCTCTCAAAAATAAATAAACATTTTTTTTTAAAAAAAGATTCCGAGATGGGGAGTTTCTCCTTCATGATCTAGGTGAGTATAGAGTAATCACAAAAGTCCTTATAGGAAGGAGGCAAGAAGATCAAGGTGGATAAAATGACATTTAACAACAAAAATAGAGGTTGCAGTGATGTGCTTTGGAAAAAGGGTTACAGGCCCAGGAATGCAGGCTGTTTCTGAAGCTGCTTCTGAACCTGGAAAGGTAAGAAAATGGATTTTCCCTGGAGCTTCTAGAAGGAACACATCCCTGCTGACACCTTGATTTTAGCCGTGTAAGATCCACCTCAGACGTTTGGGCCCCAGAACAATAAGATAATAAGTTTGTGGTGTTTGAAAATGTTTTTTAACGTTTATTTATTTTTGAGAGAGCGAGCATGAGTGGGGGAGGGGCAGAGAGAGAGGGAGACACAGAATCCAAACCAAGCTCCAGGCTCTGAGCTGTCAGCACAGAACCCCTATGAAGGCTCAAACCCACAGACCCATGACCTAAACTCAAGTTGGACGCTTAACTCACTGAACCAGCCAGGCACCCCTAAATTTGCGTTGTTTTAAACCATTACAGCAGCAGAAAACAAACCAATGAGAGAAAGGGGTAAGAGTTACATTTCAGTCTCCAAGGCGAGGGGCAAAATGCTTTTGTTGTCACTTGCTTAATCTCTCCCTGGTGACTTCCCCTCACCTGCAGCCAGAGCTGAGAAGTGAAGGTGCAGAAGGGGAAAGTTTCTGAGACTAAAGAGAGTGCCTGTATTACGGAGCTGGTCCATCTAACAGCGCAGTGCAAGATTACAGAATAGGGGCTATGGTGAACACTTTGATGCCAGGCAAAATGAGAAAGAACTAGGACCCAGAGCAGTTCTGGACGCTGAGTGCTTCAGAGGTGTCCCAGAGTCTACCAATCTCCACTGAAGCCAAGCTCCTCCATATGCCGTCGCTGTTATTTAATTCACTTACGCACTGTGTGTTTTGTTTGCTTTGTTCTTTCTCTTGTTTGTTTTCAGCCACACTAAATCATAAACTTTTCAAGAGGAGAGAGATTTTATACTCTTTAAAATCCAATTGAAGTGGATCCTTGGGCTCATTCACTGTGGAAGATACAATCTTGGCCATGAAGCTCTGGCTCTCTTTAGTCCATAATGCCCTGCAACTCCATGTGCTATTTGATTCAGCCCAGTCTTGTGGCTGTGTGTGGCCAGGATATTTCGGACAATTTCTTACCACGTTGTAGGATGACATAATTAGATTTTTTTCCAGTCTGGCAGATTTCACTCCCGCCAAGCTAGGAACACCTCATAATAATTACCAATGTGATAATAATCCCCAATGGCAATTTTTACCTGAGGCAAAAGAAAATGTCTAAAATATATAAGCTGAATATGAGCAGACTATCAAAAAAGAGGATTGTATACTGTAGCCAGCATATCTGGTGTAAAAGGAGAATATTTTCTCTCAGGGCACCTCCCTTCCTTCAGATCTCTGCTCAGATGTCACCTCACAGGAGTTCTTTTCCAAGGATTCTCATTTGCAACGGCATCTTCCCCCCTGGCATCTCTGTCTCTCTTCCTTGGTTCTCTGTCTTCCTTACTGCTCTTTACAGCACGTAGCACCCAGCTGATAATATTCATTTGCATATTTTTTAGTACCTATTACCCCTTCTTCTCTGAGATTAGAGACTGGTTGCTTGACTTGCTCTGTCCCTCAGTTCTGGAAAGGTGCAGGCCCAGAGCAGAAACCCTGTAAGAACCTGCCAAATGTGGTGGGGAAAGCACTGGGCTTGGAATTAGATCACTGCTAAGAGTCCAGGTGTGTCGCTTCACAAGCTCTGTGACATTGGATAAATTAATCTTCCCAATCCTAGATTATCTTACCTAGAAAATAAGAGCATTAGCTGTCCTGCTTACCTCTCGGCATCTTAAAAACTATTGAGTGCTGTGCTGACATTGTGTGCTATTTTATTGTGCATGGTGGGTTCCATAGGAACAGAACAGCCAATATTTGTGAAAGGGGATTCAAATACATGTTTTGTCCCTTATATGATATCATCCTGTTTGAAAGCTTCTTACTTGGGCTACGTTATTTTAGTAACCCATTGAATTGCTTTCACTGAATTGTACTTTGGCTTTGTTCAGCCTAAATTGAGGAATGCTGTGATAAACAGCCAAATGGAAGGCTCTGTGGTACACATCCCAGTGATGCAGAGATGATAGCATCATCCCTAGATCACATGGGGTCCTTTACAAAGACTCAAGAGAGAGCTCTCTCTCAGGTCTCAGGGCTAGGGAAGGCTATGCTTTGTCCAGAGAACTGATCTGCTTTGATCTTGTGAGCAGCATAGTTCATATAAGTGTGTGTTGTTTCCTCTTTTCTCTGATGGCTTTGAAAATTGAAAGCCAAATTTGTATCCTTCCCTTAGCAATTGTTTTTAGAACATGACTACGTCTTATGTTCCCACACAAATAGTCCTCTGGCCCAGACTGCCTAAATAATTTATGGTAACTTTTTGCATAATATGTATTTTTATAAATTAATTTAGCCCTTTCATGGGATAAGATCTAGTGTGGATGGATGATTACATACACAGGTTTTCTATATATACACATATTTTATAGCTCAGGGTTGAAAGAATTAAAATGCACAGACTTTGTTTTCAAATTTTCTTCTAAGTCTCTAGTTCTCTTTTATGAACTGATCTTGTCTGCTTCTATGACGTTTCTCTGATGAGTAATAAGTTCCCTCTCCCAAAGCTGACCTGTTTTCCACAAAGCACAACTGAAATAAAGCAGTCTGTTTGCAAACCCAAATGTCAGTAGCCAATGTCTATGCAAATAAGAATGGCTCCTCCCAAAAGGGAATTCATGAAACCTCTAGAATTGCAGAGCCTATGTTAGATCGTCCCATATAAATAGGCATCCAGAGAAAAGAGAAAAGAAGAAATAAAACCCTTTCCTTTTTTATTACTAAAATCATGACAAGCCAAAAACCAAAACCAAAACAAAACAAAATCCACCAAAAACAGAACTTGGGGCATGAATGACACTTGCTATAATTGACGAAGCACTGTTTTCTGTTAATATAATCCTCTTAATTGTTTTGAAAGATACATCATCACTATGGAGAATCCATTGCCACTAAGCCATTTAGAAGGCCTAAGAGAGATATCCAGCCATTCGAAAAAATATTTTCATTGTGTAAAAGGTAAAAGGTTCCTTTAAATTTATTGCTATCACATAAGAATTTTCAGGGGTTTGAGATACTACACTGAAAATCTAACCAGGGGCCCCTGGGTGGCTCAGTTGATTAATTGTCTGACTCCAGCTCAGGTCGTGATCTCATGGTCCATGAGTTTGAGCCCCACGTCGGGCTCTGTGCTGACAGCTCAGAGACTGGAGTCTGTTTCAGAGTCTGTGTCTCCCCTTCTCACTTCACCTCCCCTGCTCATACTCTGTCTCTCTCTCTCAAAAATAAATAAAACATTAAAAAAAATAAATAAACACAAAGAAAATCTAACCATGTAGCTAATCTACTGTTCAGAAATGTAGGAAGTGTTATCTAACTTCTAAATTGTTCTCAGTTGAAATTTCAAAACTGTCTTTTGATGAGTACTGCAGAGGGAGGAAGTTCAATCTTCCTTCAAACACTGATGGTCCCAGGTATCAATCTGACCCCTTTTTAGACCCTCCTGTCATCCCTTCCTCTCTTCCCCTGATCCATCCATCTGAAAGCGAACCGTATCCTTCTAGATTATAGAACATCAGCATACCATGCCATTGAGGATTCCAAATACAATTTTCTTCTACCTTTAAAGACATTTCCTCCACATACTTGGCTACTACCAAAATCCCCCTCGTTTATTATTCTGCTTTCTCTTCCCCTCCTCCACACCTCTGCCAAAGGAATAATTTAGTTCCTGCTTCTAAGTCAATTATCATGGGTCAGGAGACCTCTCACACTCTCCTCCAACTCCTTTACTATTTCACCCTTTCTATTCTTTTGGCTGCCTTAAAATTAGTAAATTGACCTTCATCAGCTTGGGAAACTAATAGGTACCCTGCTGAATGCATGCAACACAAGATCTTTGAAGTCCATTTTGATGTGTATTAAAAATATAAAATTAATAACACCAACATCAATGGCATTAACTCTAACACTAGAGAATTGAATTCAATTTGCCCTTGATTGACGCAGAAGGATTATTATAATTCCCCTGATAATATGCTACTACTTAGAAATCATTGTTAAGTAATATTTTCCCAGAGTCTGCCTTTACTTAGTAGCTCAATTCATCTATTTTTAAAATATTTCTGGTGATTTGTACGCTATGCCTGGCACATAGCTGGCACTTGATAACATTTGTTGTTTGCTTTGAATTTCATGATTGCCATAACTAATTCTATTCCAATATGCCAGATGCTCTTCCCATTAGCACTGATTAGCAAAGCTGAATCATGAACATTCCAGCATTACAAGTAAATTATATATAAATCACATAAGAAAAAATGCAGGCATTTCACTTAGGGGAAAAAATGGACTTACATTTTTCTTTTCTTTGAGATTTTACTTTACAAAATCATGAAACTGAAGATTTGTCTGAGTTTCTAAAAGTTGTGTCACTACACCTGAAGGGATAAATTAACGTGGCTTTTTTAGTTATTCCCATAGCCAGATGTTTCAACTGAGTTTTACTTAGGTGAAATATGGACCAGTGATTTCTAAAAGCCAGACTATTGGCTGCATTACAACCAGCTGATAAATTGTTTAAAAAACAAACAAACAATGCAGATTCCCAGGCTTAATCCCCTAAAAATGTTGATTCAGTTGTGTCTAATGTGGGTTCAAGGAATCCTTATTATTTTAAAGGTACCAGAGAGATTGTGATGTACAGATAGGTTCAGGCTGTTAAGACAGACTCAGGACATTACATAACACTGTGATCAATATCTAAATGAGTCAGCAAATACCTTTAAAACAGGAAACACATTTTTTCTTCATTCTATTACCCACTGTGTTTAACAATGCCTTGCTCATTCAAAAAGCTTAATCGATGCTTATAGAGCGGCTCTAGTTAGAAATACCTACTCAATCATACCTTGTCCAGTTCAGTTTTATTCTATATGAGACTGAGAAAATATCTTTGTAACAATTTTATATTTTGTCTGAGATACAAGATTGTAAAAAAAAATATTCAGTCTACATAGCTTCTCATGGTTCCACCTAAAACTTTCAGAACTTTCTAACTTACCAGATGTGATGCTATATGGACTGAGTCAAATGTATTGGGAATAATTATAACCAATGAACTGAGGCTTGAGAAAGAAAAGGAAGGTGACTTGTGTGGCAAAGTTGGAGGGTGCTTCTGCGATCCAGCCTCATGGTCAGGACATTTGGGCATTGGGACTGAACTGATGGATCTGGGTTGAATGTTCTCCTGTGTTCTGGTGGGCTTTGGTAGGGAGTCATCACATAGAAGTTAAGATTATATAACCCTTTACAGTGGGATGAAATACTAAAACCAACTCTTGCCAAGACCTGAGGAGTTTTCTTCAGTCACTTGCTTAGGACATTCAACAAAACTTGCCCACATCTTTATCTCAGGGATTCAGGCTCTCCGTATGAATCACAGAAAACAGAGCGATAAGGATGGGCTTCATTACTGTGCTTCCAGATTTACTGCAGAATAATTCAGTTGAGTCTGTAAAGGCATGTCTGTAGTCTGAGTCATTTATTCAACAAATGTTTTCTGAGCCCCTACCTTGGGCCAGAAGCGATGCTAAAAATGGAAGAAACTATTATAAGCATTGAAGATAAGCTCTTTCATACCTAATCCACCACAGAAGGAACGGATGCATCAATAATTATAATACATCAAGTGATAAAAGAGGAATCTAAAGGTATTACATTATCACCAAGTACAGAGCAACCAATTGTGTGGGGGCGGGGGGTCTGCCGAGTAATGCAATGGGGAGAGAGGGAAAGAAGCTTGTAACATCTTGAGACGTTCACCAGGAGGTGCCCATTACGTACTTTACACGGAAGGTCTGGAACTGAAGACATATATTTGAGAGTTGAGGCCATGGCGATCGATAAGGCTTCATAGGAAAAAAATAAATTAAATGCAAAGAGAAAGGGGAAGTGGAGGACGAAAAAAGGCAGAGAACACCAAGGAGTCCCCCCCATGGAAGGAGCAGGTTAGACAAGAGGAGGTAGTCAAAGAGCCTGGGGATGGGAGGAGCGGGAGATGGATGTCAAGTGAAGGACCGCCAGTTGCGAAAACGGCTCCGTTGTGCGTCTACGAGGAAGGAGAGCGCTTCTAGAAGGAAGGACTGGTCAACACTGGGCATTTTCAAAGGTCAGAGAAGTTAAGCGCAGGGAGCTGTGCTGTAAGTTCTTTGAACTAAGACAAAGGTGAAGGCCTTTGAAAGCAGAAGGGCGGGGGCGAAGCCAGCTGCAGTGGAGAGCCAGGTGGGGAGAGGAGACGGTGCAGAGACCGCAAGCCTTGCCAGGCGCTTTGTTGGAAAGAGAGAGAAAGCCATGCGATTGCAAAGTGACGGGCGAACAAGGCAGAGAGAGCAGGTTCTTCTCTTGCTTCTGTTTTGGAATGGGCGGTAGAGGTAGGAGCCACCATTTGCATCATCGACGGGATTGCTGAACGAAGGTTCTCCGAAACTCTGGGTACACCAGGAGGGGTGCATAGGAACAAAGCACCCAGCGAGGAAGCCCCAGCACAGAGTCCAGTAGAGCTGGTTTCAAATCCTGACTGGCTCTTTTCCTAGCCATGTGGCCCAGCAGATTCCTCAAACCTTTGCACGATTCAGTTCTCTCTTGTGTGTCCTCAGAACAGAATCCCCTCAGAATCCCAGGTGCAAGGTGGCCAGCACAGTGACAAGCAGGCACGCGAGCTTCCTCCCTTTCGTCCTCAGCAAAAAAATCAAAAAGGATTTAATAAGAGCATATACATGTGTTTACCAACCTTGAAAGAAATAATGTCCACGGCAACTGAAATTTACAGAAGTACCCACCCACTGGTGTATTCAAACCAATAATTTTAGGTTTGAAATGTAATAATGGGGGGCGGGGGCGCCTGGGTGGCTCAGTCGGTTAAACCTCCGACTTCGGCTCAGGTCAGGATCTCTCAGTCCGTCGGTTCAGGCCTCACATCCAGTTCTGTACTGGCAGCTCAGAGCCTGGAGCCTGTTTCAGATTCTGTGTCTTCCTCTCTCTCTGCCCCTCCCCCACCCGTGCTCTGTCTCAAAAATAAATAAACCAAAAAAAATTAAAAACAGAAATGTAATCATGAAAAATATAAATGTTTGATAGCATTTGTTATCTGATATATATATCTGAAAATATATATCTGATATATGTATCAGAAAACCAGCTGAAACAATGGAAATATATAATAGGTATCTGTAAATTTGAGGAGCAAATGAAATAATGCAGCCATAATTCCCTACACAGCATGTCAGCACACAGACAGAATCTGGAAAAGACAGTTTGTTAATGCTTATCCTGGCCAGGAGAGCACGCTGCTGATGGCCAGCCTTAAGTTCTACCCTAGAGAGAAGAGGCTATTCATGGGGCCCTACTCTTCCTTGCTGCTACATCCCCGACTGGTTGGCAAATTGGTGTCCAAGGAGGGGGGTTGCAGAGATAGTCCTGTGTGGACTGTGGGTTTGCTCATGTGATCTGTAAAGTGGGTTTCCAGCCTAAGGACCTATGATGTGCAGACTTTGGGGTCTGGAATTTGGGCCCCAGTCAGTCTCCCCTACCCAAAAAGGAGGAACAGACATCTCACGACAATTGAGAATCCTCTCTTTGTCAGCGAAATCAACTGTTGAAATGATTATTCAGATTCCCTGCCAGATTATTCAGGTCAAGATGAGAGGGCTTCAGTCAAGTTACACGTAGGTAGTACCAGTGGTGACCAGTTACATCCATCCAATCAACCCCATTTGCAAATATGGGCCGCATTATTCATACTGTTGGTCTTCCAGTATCTAGTCAAGCATATCATTCCTGAGTCCAGATTTCCAACCTTACCTACAGGTTGAGAAAATAATCTGCTACTTAGAGGCATTTGAGGGGTACCCTCCTGGGTCATCCAATGAAAACATTGTGGTCTGGAGGGCTAAATGCAATTGACACATGCCCTGACCTAGGACTTTCATCCCACTCCATGAATATATCTGTGAAGACTAGTTTGTCAGATTATCTGGTTCTTCAAGGGGCTGAAAAAGAAAGATAAGGCACACAAAGGTAGGAGAGGCAGGCAAGAGGCATGTGCGTGTATGCGTGCATGTGTGCGTGCTGAGGAAAGAGCTAGCAAAGACAGAGGGAGCAGAGGCACAGTTATAAGCTCTTGGGAGTGAGACTTAGGAAAAACAAGTCTAGAATATTCACAATAGCTGGGCTATTGTGGTAAGCAGTGGTAGAGGGAATCTGGAAATCCACACCTGATTTTTATTTGGCTTTGAAATACATATTTCGGTATTTTTGTAGCTGATATACCTCCAGACTTTGTTGTGCTTTAACACAGAGGACTGTTGTCATCCACCAAATATACCACAGCAGAATCAGGGGGAAATGGCCACAAGCATGCTAGATGGCAGTGGAAAATTGAGCTAGGATTCCAAATATCTCAGAGATAATGCAAAGCACAAAACTGCATACTCAAGCACTAATACAATGGACTGTATTTGTGTGGCTTGTCTTTGTGTGTGAACAAAATGCCTGCACTGATTTCGGTGATAGATGTTCCTACATTTTGTGCATGTGTTTTCATACCTTTCTTTTCCATTATCTAGCATTTCTTTTCTACATTCCTTAAATACTTAGTTCAGACATTATTTTAGTATGGGCACCTTAAAAATGTATTTTTTAAGTAGGTTCCATGCTCAACACCCAAGAACAAGAGGTGCATGCTCTACTGACTGAGCAGTCAGGCCTCCCTGTGCCCCCAACTTTTAATTTACTTATTTATGAGCTTGCTTACACTTGTATTTTTCTTGGAGCTACCAGTTTTTAACTTGATGTGTAAGTAATTAGGTAAGGGACAGAAGGAGACATTAATTTACTCAGCAAATATTGTGTAAAAAAACTAGAGATACCCAGGAAAATACGAGATGATCTCTACGATGCTCATCCCCTAGGAGAAGAAACACAGATGGAATCTGAACCAAAGGGCTAAAGGTGCAAAGACGGAAGTCAGTACAAGCGTCACATGAACATGAGAAAACTTCTAATTGTGACAGAAGCTCACCTGTCCTTACAGCGACTGTCATCATCTGTGCAGCGGCCAGAAAGGAAGAAATATTTATTTTCAAGCTGAATGAATGCCATTCTCCAATTTTTATTTTATAGGAAATGCACACCACATCAAAGGCAGGAAACAATATATACACGGGTTGCAAGATTTGGAAATACAGATCGACATGAAAATGACCAACAAAAAAGACTCCTATTTTATACAGTTAGCCCCCATTTTATATGATTAAATGATAGATGATTGCATGTGGCATCTAAGTCAAAATAAGCTTTAGTTTACAGCTATATGCCATCTGTACTACTTACTATTTTTATTATGGCAACATGTTCAAAGAAGCATTTGATTTTTAAAGAAATGTCATATCTACTTTTAGAACTATTTTCCTACATAAAAGGCTGGAGACTGCAAGAAAGCTCAGGAGCATAGGTGGCTAAATAAAATTCTTCAATGAATAGAAATAAACTAAACATCCCTAACATTTCCTTAAAATGTCTTATGCTATCAGAACAAATTGAACAAGTTAATGCATTGCTCATGCATAAACATGACTTACTTGTGGTATAATGACTCAGATTTGGTGCTTGGCTAGTAAGTTCAACTTCTGCATTTTTGTTCACTGCCTGGACATATTATTTTTCGCCATACTGACTTAATCATTCATGAACAAAAGAAGATTAACATGTTGGGAAGAAAACAAAAATAAAAAGCCTTCTGCTATATAGAACAAAGGATTTTTTTTTATTAAAACAGTCTTACAGACGGGTGAAAATTACATGATGAAACAATACTTAGGGAATTTCATTAAAGTTACTATTTATGTTCTTCTGAATATAATAGCATAATGATAAGAAATGTTACATGCAGTTATTTGCAACACTGGTTCAGAAGTCAGAACAATAGAAAGAATATATATGCTTCAGATTCACCTGTACAGGTGATAATCATGTAGATTGGCCATCAATCATTATAGTAAATAGAATTTCTCTTTTTCTCTTCAGATGGCCAGGCTGGTTCAGTCCAGACCCAGAATATGTTTTTGAGCTGGGGTTCCAGGCCTGCCTCTGGGTGTTCTAAAGGTTCTTCTGAAAGAGACAGACTCTCTGGACCTAGTCTAAACATCACACTCGCCACCCACACTTCCCCTGAGGGGCGCTGAATCCTAAGAGAAACTCTGTAAATGACTGCTGTTCATAATTCACAGAAGTAAATCAGACTTCTTTTTGTGGTAAAGAATACAGGGTCTGGAATAAGCACTTCCTCTAGGTTCAAATCCTGGCTCCACACGAACATGGTTTGGGGCAAGTTCTTTGAGATCTCTGTGCAAGCCCACTTGTCTCCAAAATGAAACGATAATAGTACCTACTTCACTGAGTTATTATGCAGATTAATTACATAGTGCATGCAAAACTGCTTAGCAAAATATATATTATACATATATACTATACACTTTATGTGTGTATAGATTATAGATATGTATGTGTGCATTGATATTTTTCAGCTTTATTTTACCTAGGAATTCACCCCACTTTGTTCTTATCCTGACAATATTATACACAAAATATTTTCTGATATTTCCTCCAACTTTGCTCTCCATTCTGTACTGCCCTCTGCCGAGGAGAGAGAAAAAACCCAAAGCTCACATCCTAGAAACTGTCCATTTTTTAATCCATGTCAGTCCTTCTGATATTTCCCTCATTGCCTGAAATAACAAGGAGAAAAATGAAAAATAGTTTGGGTCACCGATAGTGTGCTTTTCCTGCACCGATTCTAATTCTGAGACTCCAGACCATCTGGTAAGACAGGCTTTCGCTGGGTTTTTGAAAATGTAAACAAAACCACATAGCTTTATTGTCTGCAGAGAAAATCCTTTCTCCTATGAACCTTGATTTAGTTCAAAGGCCAATCTAACTCTAATCCAAGATGGAACAGGATGGGAAGGTTTTTTTTTTTTTTAAGTTTATTTCTTTTGAGAGAGAGGGAGGGGGAGAGAGAGAACAGGGGAAGGGCAGAGGGAGAGTAGAGAGAATCCCAAGCAGGCTGTGGGGCTCAAACTCACAAACCGTGAGATCACGACCTGAGCTGAAATCAAAAGTTGATGCTTAACAGACTGAGTCATGCTGGTGCCCCAGGATGGGAAGCTCTTCAGAAAAGCATCTAAACATGGGATTGAGGGGTTAGGAGGGAGAGACAGGAAACAGTCACACCGGAAGTTTATTCTTGCATGTAACTAACAGCTTCCTGGGCCAGAGTCACTGCTTCCGTGTCAGAAACGAAGAAACAAGAACAATCAGAATGGATTCCAACTAGCGAACCGGAAGGGGAGCGATGGAGCTGAACCGCAGACCTCTCAGTTTTGTGCTCGGGCTACCTAATCTCGGCGAGCCACTTCCTGTGTGATGGAACATCCCTAGCAGCACAGGACCTACCGTGTGTGCAAGCAGGGGCGGGGCCTGCCTGTTGCCCTGTGGGCCCGGACTCCAGAATCAGACAGGGAGTGAACTACTTTGGGGTAATCATTGGTTCCAAAGCTAAAACAAACCTTCCAGGGCAGTTGAAAGGATGAGGCCTCCCTCTCCCCACTTCCGCCAGCATAATTTCCTACATCAGGGAGTCACTCACCCAGGTGGAAGAGGATCCAGGGCTTTCTAGACACAGAGAGGCTGGGTGTCCTTGAGGGGCCGTTTTGAATGCTGCACGCCTGGTGTTGCCCAAACTCTCTTGCAGAGAGATGTGCTCCCTGTGTTCCTTCTTAGTATCTCTGGGCAAAGGGGGCTCCATGGATTCTGAAGAGCAAGTTGTTGGGGCGCCTGGCTGGCTCAGTCGGTTGAGCGTCCCACTTGGGCTCAGGTCATGATCTCACGGTTTGTGGGTTCGAGCCCCGCGTCAGACTCTGTGCTGAACGCTTGCTCAGAGCCTGGAGCCTGTTTCCAATTCTGTGTCTCCTTCTCTCTCTGCCCCTCCCTCGCTCACACTCTGTCTCTCAAAAATAAATAAATGTAAAAAAAATTTTTTTTTTAATTTAAGAGCCAACTGTCCTATGGTGATCTCGGTTTCAGCCCTTTTCTGTCACAGAGCTTCCAAAATCCTTGGTAGTTCCTAGCTGACCAGAGCTATAAATGTGTCTTTTGTTATGTTAATGGATGATTGTTGGAAAGTCTTAGCTCATCTCCGCCTGGGGGGTGGGTTTCCTGAGGAAACTACCCTGTGATTAAAAGGTTAAAATTTTCTTCAGGGAGAAGAGAGGGGCTGGAGATTGAGTTCAATCGTCAAGGGCCAATAATTTAATCAGCTGTACCAATGTAATGCATCTTCCATAAAGATGTCTGGGTTTTAGCGAGCTTCCAGGTTGGTGAACGTAACATCTGGAGAGAAAGACACACTCAGAGAGGACACGGAAGCTCCAAACCCCTTCCCCACACCTTGCCCTGTGCTTTTCTTGCATTTGGCTGTTTCTGAATTATATCTTTTTTAACGAGCTGGTTTTCTAATAAGTAAAATCTTTCCGAGTTCTGTCAGCCGCTCTAGCAAATTAATGAAACCTGTTAAAAAGAAAACCACAGGCCCAAAATGGTGCCACTATGTTAAGTCAGTAAACCAAGACTTAATATAAAACTGAACTGCAAGTCCAAGCCCCTTTCTTCACCTCCCGCCCCAGGAATACAGCGTTTAACCAGCAAAACTCGAATTTCCTGAACAACAGTAGGAGGTAACCTGATGGACTTCTAGTTCCTTTAGGAGGGCATCCTCACCTAAAATAATTCATTCCTTGCTAATAAATTCCTTTCTTCTGGGGCACCTGTGTGGCTCAGTCGGTTAAGTGGCCGACTTTAGCTCAGGTCATGATCTCACAGCTTGAAGGCTCGTGAGTTTGAGTCCCACGTAGGGCTCTATGCTGACAGCTCAGAGCCTGGATCCTGCTTCAGATTCTGTCTCCCTCTCTCTGCCCCTCCCCTGCTTGCTCTCTCCCTCTATCTCTCTCTCTCAAAAATAAATAAACATTTAAAAAATTTTTTTAATAAATAAAAATAAGTTCCTTTCTCCTGCCCCTTTCTGGCTTTAGAAAACTTCCGTTTCGTACAGCTTCCTGGAGCTTTCCTCTTCTTGGAGCTGGATGGGATCCTGCCTGATTATGAATCATTAAACAAAGTCAATTTGACCTTCAAATTTATTTGGTTGAATTTTGTTTTTTAACCCAAGGAGGGAGTCATGGGAATCTCTCGTTTATAGTTGGTCAGAAGCAGAGGAAACAATCTGGACCTGCAATTTGGCATCTGAAGTGAGGATGGTCTTGTGTGGATGAGCCATTAACCTGTGAGATCAGACACTATCTAGAGTTGAATTGCAGGCCACCTGGCTGGTGTTGGAGGGTTGCTCGGTGTGGGAAACCCAAACAATGACACTGGAATCAGAATCGGAACCATACAAGTCAAGATAAGGAACTGCTGACCTAAAAGTGCTGTGGAAAACTGGGATCATAAGGCCAAAAACAAGATCACAGCATAATGGCAAGGTTTAACACACAAAATAAGATACTTACCATCTTCTTCCCAGCAGTTATCATGCCTATGTGATGCTGAGAGACACAGAGACCAACTGAGGCCACTGAAGCCAAATTAAGAGAGTCTTTATTATCGGCCAGGACCGCACAGAGTAACACAGAACTCTCTAGATGTGCGGCCCCAAACCCAAGGACTCAGGGCTTTTTCTAATCAGCAAGCAGGCACGTGGGCAGTACAGAAGCAGAATTGAGCAGTTATTGTAAAAAGGCTACAAAGTGATAAAGGAAGCGGCCCTGATCCTGGTGTGTAGGACATTTGTTATTTTCTAGGGGGTTGCAGGGGAGTTTCAGGGGAACAGCTGTTATCTCAAGGACAAAGTATGCAACCTGTGTCAGAAGCAACCATTAGCAAGGACATTAGCCCTGGCTTCTTCTTTGTTCCCTTGCACCTGAGAAGAGTCACATAGTCCTCAGTGTAGACCCAGGAGGCAAACGCTGGGTCAAGAGGGAAAGACTGAGGCTAAATTCATGTGCAACAGCTAAGCCATGAAAACGTGGACTAGCCAGTTCTGGTTGGAAGAGTGCTTTCGGAGGATACTTTAAGGAACCAGACAAAGGAGAAAAACACCACAAGGTGAGAGAAAGCTGTCACAGATCTGCGTGTCCTTTTCTCCTCCTTACTGGGCCTGGCAGTGCTGCCAGGGGATAGTATTTGAGGGGCAAGAAGTAAGGGTGAACTGCCTGGGGAAGCAAAAGTCAGGAGAGCTTAGAAGAGGAAGTATAAGCCATTGTCCCTTGGAGAGAGTGAGAACCCAGCTCAGTGGTGACAAATACTGACCAGGGGCTTGAAGCCTGAGTGAGCCAGCGTTCAAAGAGGGGCTGAGAGAGCAGGAAGGAGAGAGGACCAAACGCCATCCTCCCTGGAGGATGATTGCCAGGGAGGAGCCAAGCTCCCTCTCCAAGCAAACAAACTGCCAAAGGCTCTCATGCCCCGAATCTTCAAGACTAGCTCAGCCCCAGGGGGTAAGGCTGACAGGCAGGCAGGAATCAAAGACAGTTCAAATTAAACATTAAATTCAAAGAGTTTGTTAATATGATATCTGAGGTTTGCTTCCAAATAACAGGGAGAGGATCCCGTGTGTACTGACTAAACAAAACTAGCTCTCCAAACAGTATGGTATGAAAGCTCTGTTTTTGTTCAGGTTACATCATTCTGAATGGAGATGACAATAGCCAAAAATTAAACATATTCATGAGAGGTATGAGCTGATGTTGTTAGTGAGGAAGGAAACAGCCTGTAATTCAAAATTTCCCCTCAATTTACATCTACATAAGAATAAGAGAACATTCAAGGGAGGAGCCACCTTTATGCAGTTTGAGAGCAAAATCATACCATGTTGTTTCCCAACATTAAAAATTTTTTTTTTAATTTTTTTTTTAATGTTTTTTTTTTTTTTATTTCTAGGAGAGAGAGAGAGACAGCGTGAGCAGGGGAGGGTCAGAGAGAGAGGGAGTCACAGATTCTGAAACAGGCTCCAGGCTCTGAGCTGGCAGTCAGCACAGAGCCCGACGCGAGGCTCGAACCCACGAACCGCGAGATCATGACCTAAGCGAAAGTCGGACGCTTAACCGACTAAGCCACCCAGGCGCCCCAACATTAAAATTTTTAAATAAAGGGTTATTCTATCCTTAAAGCCTAAGGTCTTATTTTTATAGTTTTTGATACCAATATTCTATAGTATCTTACAGCAGCCTGGTGGAAGAGACAGGGCAGTGCTACTATGCTTATTTTCCTGATGAAGAAAGTAAGGCCCAATGGGATGGAAGACCTAGTCTAAAACCCAGCAGCCTTAATAAGTAAAACAGGACTCTGAGCCCTAGTCTGTTGGCACCAAATTAAGGCCCTCTTTGCTATGCCATTCTACTTGGCCCAATTTCATCGGCTTCTTCTGATTGTCAGTTGGTATCCCATCCTGGTACTTTGCCTTGTTCTGTCTTTCCAGCCTTGACCTAATAAATGATTGAATTACAGTTTTGCAGTACTGCTGAGCCTTGAACAACATGGATTTGAACTGCACGGGTCCACTTATCCATGGAATTGTTTTTCCTAAACACAGTACAGTCCTATAAACATATTTTCTCTTCCTTATGATTTTAATAACATTTCCTTCTCTCAAATGCTATTTCTCTCTAGCTTACTTTATTATAAGAATACAGCATATAACACATAGACAAAATTTGTGTAAATTAACTGTTCATGGTATTGGTAAGGCTTCTAGTCAACAGTAGGCTGTTAGTTAAGTTTTGGGAGAATCAAAAGTTAAATACAAATTTTCGACTGTGTGGGGGTCAGGGTCCAACCCACATAACGTTCAGAGCTCAACCGCATTCTGGTATGTCGGAATATATCATGCTATTTTTTAAAAATCCAAGTCTCTTATGGTATTTTTCTTAGTGTAGTCCCACTATTTCAGTATTTCAAAAATCTGAATTACGGACATTAGGAGACATATCCAGAAAGTTCTATACTGCATTTACATTTTATATTAAGTAGAGGTGACTTGCTAGAAATCTTTCTCACTACATCACTTCCCTTTTAAAACCTGTTCAAAAAAAAAAGAAATGAAAACTTGTTCAAAGTGTCCTTTGGTTGTATTAATTTCAATTTTCTAAATTACAGGTCAAGGTGAGCATTTTTTTCCTCATAGCTTTGCATTTCCCAGAGCTAGTTTGGGCCCAGTGTCCAGAAGTCCCTGATGGAATCTAGATGGGGGAGGGGGTGGGGACAGGGAGTTAGGAAGGGTCCCCACGGAAAATGTAGTAGGAGGGAAGGCATAGGGTGAAGAGGAAAAGAAAAGATAAGGAATCTCCTCCCTCTCTTTCCTGAGAGCATCAAATCCATTTTCTTACAAACAAATGGTTCTCCCCTAGGAGAATTTATTTTAACTTCTTCCCAGCTTACCCCTTCTAGAAAGACTTAGGCTGGAAGGGCACAGAAACAACAGTCTTTGGCTCTCTCTCAAGTTCATGATTTTCTCCTGACAAGGTATAGATGATTGCACCATACATTATTTTCTTAAATAAAATATTGCCAGTAATGTCAACATTTGTGCCAGTATTTCAGGATTATGAAAATGTAAATATGTCCAGTGCTTTCATTTCCCTCCGGTGTTGCAGTCACTAAGCCTGAGTGCTGGAGCTTACCAAGTCAACTCCTGTGAGCTCCTCTCATGGCCTCCCCTGTGTCAGGCCACCGGTCAATGCTGTCACATCCAAGTATCAGTGGCCCTGATCACAGTTCCCAATGCTTGACAGCTCTCCACTGCTTCCACTCCCACAGGGTGGATTCTGCTCCACTAGGAAATGTTCTTGCTCTGGGCAAAACTGGGATTCTGGAATAACTATCCTCATTCTCATTCAGGCTACCTTGGTTTAAAGGTTGGTACATATAATGCAATGAATTTTTGCAAAAACAACCCAAATTTCCATTAATAAAGGATCGGTCAATTCATTTATACTACATTCATATGGTGCATAATTATAAGTCAGTAAAAGAGTGAGTTACATTTGTATGTACGGACATGAAAAGTCAAGCTGGACTATTATGGTAAAAAAGGCAGGTCTGTACAGATAGGCCCATTATGTAATTAAACATATAATCCCATTCATGTAACTGAAACTCCATAACCAGTGTCTGTCTGTTAAGCTTGTATTTCTCAATCAAGCTGGTTTTGTCTATGTCTTTTTTATAAAAAGAGTTCTGTAGAACTTACTGGACTGCCTGAGAATACTTAAATGCGCATAAAATTTACTTAGCACACAAATAGACAGATATAGTATCTAATTTCTTTAAAGTGTAAAACTAAATTAGGAGGCAAACTATGAATTGAATCCAAAATAATTTTTTGGCAGGGAGGAAGCAGGCTGCCAGTCAGTGCAGTGATGCCAACTTAAAGGAAGCCAACAAAGTGAGGAAGTGTTTCAAAAAGAGCGAAGCCAACTGCCCCATCCATAAGGCGACTCTTCCCACGAGGGATGGGGTGCTCAGTGTCCCAATCCTGATAACAGCAAAAGGGCTGCTATCTTTTGCTAACAGTCCATTACTGAGTCATATTCAACTGAATCCAGTGGCTCTCTCGCACATTTTCTCTCCCCCTTCCTTTTATGAAGAGTCAGTGAGAATTCTTTAATCTATGGCTGAGGAAAAAAAAGAAGCAGATCATGGTGATCATTTGCCACTAATTGCAGCTTTTTTGCTGGGAAGGGGGACAGAGGTCCCCTCTTTTCATTAGCTGCCGCTGCAGCGGGCTGAAGGATGTGCCGCATAACTTGACCTTCTCACTCACAACATGAGGAAGAATTTAGCCTAAAGTTCAAGGTAGGAGCCATAACATAACAGATTTAACAGATGGTAATGTCCATTAATGTTCATGCTTATTATACATATTTTACGATTTGCTTCTTAATTTTCTTAATGACTACCAAAAGTTTAATCTTTTTTTCCCCCTGGCAAATTCTCTCTCTCTACACCTCCCTCCCCAATTATTTAAAAATAGACCTAACTTTTACTCTGCATCCCAGGTGTTTATTCTATCAATAATGTTTCTATGTACAACAAAAAGTTATATGGCTTTATTTTTTAGTAGATTCTTACTTGGCTCTTTAAAATTGAAGATTGACAAAATATAAATGTGTCATTCTCACATGTTGTGTCTATATATCTGGAAAACCCAAGATAATTAACCATTATAATTGAGCCATTATAAACAAGAAGAAAATCCAGTAAGCTGTCTAGGTACAAAATTAATGCAGGAAAAAAAAATACTTTGCAGTATGCTTATAATAATTAACTAATAGTTATACCAGAAGAAAAATATATACAACAGAAAGCAAAATATTAACTCCTTAGGAATACATTTAACAATAAACATGCAAAATCTTTAAAAATGTATCCCTATTTAAAAATATCAACTAAAAAAATTGAAACCGAGTGATATAAAACACTTAAATAGAACAGTAATTGTTATTGGCTCAGAAGCTTGGGTGTTACAATGATGAAAATCCTCCCAAAACTACCATATAAACTTTAAATGATGAATAAAGATAACAAACATTTTTAAAGCAAAGTTCTAGTGTTCATAAGGAAAACATACTTTTATATGTTTCAGGAAAAAGAAAGTCTAAAAAGGAGAGAACTAGGGGTGCCTGGGTGGCTCAGTCCGTTAAGCGTTTGACTTCAGCTCAGGTCAAGATCTCATGGTTCATGGGTCAAGCCCCACATCAGGCTCTGTGCTGACAGCTCAGAGCCTGGAGCTTGTTTCGGATTCTGTGTCTCCCTTTCTCTCTGACCCTCCCCTGCTCTCTCTCTCTCTCTCTCTCAGAAATAAATTTTTAAAAATTTAAATTTTTAGATTTAAATTTAGAGAGAGAACTAGCCCGCCCTTCCAGATTTTTTTCAGCTTTATTGATATATCAAAAATTGCATACATTTAATGTATACATCTTGATGAGCTTGGACACATGCACACACCTCTGATACTAACACCACAACCAAGTACTAAGTACATTCATTGCCTCCAAATATTTGTCATTTTTGTGAGTTATTGGGTTTGGGAGGGGGGTGTTGGTAAGAATACTTAACATGAGGGCTCCTGGGTGGCTCAGTCAGTTAAGCGTCCAACTCTTGATTTCAGCTCAGACCAGAGCCGGCTGTGTGTCGGGCAGCTGGCAGGGAGGGGAGCTGCCCCGGGTTTGGTAGTGATCTTGGGTAGTGAATGATGAGAAGACAGCCCCATTCCTTGAGTATTGTAGGAAGAGGGTTTATTGCCCACCCAAGGACAAAAGACCCTGCAGGCACCAGCCAAAGGCCTTTCATCAGCAGGCGGAGTGGCTACTCCAGAACAGGGTCTGCGTGGTGTAGGGTCCTTTAAGACGTTGGGTTTTGAATCCCAGCTGGGCACCTAGAAGGTGCAGGAGACTGTGGCACAGGGCAAGCTGAAAGCCCTCGCTATCATGTGAGGGCTGCCCGAACAGTGAGGTTTGAGACACCCAGTCCAGGGAGAAGAGATTGGGGTGTCATCATTTCCTTCCTATCACTAACCTGGGGGGGGCTTCAGAGAGCAGCACAGTAGCTCCCATGGAGGCAAGACTCCCTCACACCAAACCAGTCACTCAGAGCCCGGCAACTACTAACGGACCTGAGCAGAACTGACACTGAGTGAACCAGATGGTCCCTCCTCCAGACCCGCACAGCCAGGCACCAACAGACAACTGTCCTGCGGTTTTGTATGTTAATCTGTTTTTCTCTCTCTCTTTTCATTTCTTCTCTATTCTCTTCTTTTTCTTGCTACGCTATTTATTTTTCCTTTTTTTTTCCTTTGGAATCAGGGTCATAGTTTCTGATTTGATTTTGGGCCAGTTCTTAATATATATAATGTATATTGTATATAATTATAAATACTAATATAAATAATAATTATATAATTATAATAACATAATATAATAGATATATAAATTATAATGATAATATAATTATATAAAATTATATGCAATTATATTATATATAATACAATTTTTTCTTTCCTTCTCCATTTTCTTTGTTTAATCAGGTATTTTTACTCTATTCTCTTTATACCTTTTATTTTTTTAATATTTTTAAATGTTTATTTATTTTTGAGAGAGATAGAGAGCATGAGTGGGTAAGGGGTAGAGAGAGGGAGACACAGAATCTGAAGCAGACTCCGGGCTCTGTGCTGGGCTCGAACACACAAACTGTGAGATCATGACCTGAGCCAAAGTCAGATGCTTAACCAACTGAGCCACCCAGGCACTCCACTTTTTATACCTTTTCTATATCTGTTTCTTCTTTATTTTCCTTGTCCCTCTCTAGATTAAGCTTTGTAGTGTTTTTCATTCCCTGCTTGGTCTTTTTTTTTTTTCACCCCTTTCATTTTTCTCTTTGTAGGGGATCAGTCACCACCACCCCTTTCGTTTTTTCCAGGGTCACTTCAATGAACAAATCAAAGCACACCTCCAAATACTCCACTACTACAAGCAAGGAGAAACCTTCCAGAAGACTGACCAGTGGGATACAGCAGACAAAACACAACAACAGAGTGCATGCAACACACTCCAAAAACACTTCCTGAAGTGTCATACCCGGGACAGTGTATGATCCCTTTTTAATATAGTAGTACTCACAGGTGCAGGACACAAAACAAGCTATTAAAACATGTAAAAGACAAGGGTTCTTGGGTGGCTCAGTCAGTTAAGTGTCTGACTTTGGTTCAGGTCATGATCTCATGGTTCATGGGCTCAAGCCTTGCCTTGAGCTCTGTGCTGACGGATCAGAGCCTGGAGCCTGCTTCAGATTCTGTGTTTCCCTCTCTCTCTGCACTCACACACACACTATCTCTCTCCCTCAGAAATAAAAATAAAAAATTTTTAAATAATAAAATAAAAATAAAACATGTAAAAGACAGAATCCTAGCCAAAATTACTAAATGGAAAAATTCTCCTCAAAAGAAAATCCAATAAGAAATGACATCCAGATAATTGCTCAAAACAGATAAAAACTATATCTG